>NC_056058.1:70769307-71072338 GCF_016772045.2 Ovis aries
ATTTTAAAATAGACATATCATCTAATGGGCCTTCCTTTGTGGCTCAGACAGTAAAGAACCCAGGTTCGATCCCTGGGTTGGGAAGATTCCTTGGAGAAGGGAATGGATACCCACTCCAGTATTCTTGCCTGGAGAATTCCATGGCTCTGTCCCTGGGGGTCACAAAGAGTAGGACACAACTGAGTGACTAACATATCATCTGATACACAGAATGTTTTACATAATAAATTTTCAGTGCTTAGTGAGAACATTTAAAAGGTTTTGAATAAACTCACTGGCCAGACTATAACACTATTTTGAAAAGAAAAACAAAACAAAACAAAAAAAGCTATGCTATATATGAGAGCTATCTTCCAAAAGTCTGAATTTCTTTTTAAAAATCTTTGTGCCAAATCGTTGTTAAAAAAAAAAAAAAGAAAGTGCTATGAGTGGTATTCAAAGGGTGAGAAAATAATTTGCCTTTAGCAAGGTGGAATTAATTACCTTTCAACTACAGATCTAAACAGACAGTTGTGATTTTCCATTATCCATTTTAAATTGCAGTGGCCTTTTGAGTATTTTATTTTCTAAAATGCTAAACTGTGCAACTTTTCCTTTCTCTTTTGACAATTTAAGAAACAGCAACCTAATCAAGCTCTTATTTTTCGATGCTAATGGCACAATTTTAGAGACTTATCAGCTGAAGTTGTTTTATCTTAAGTTACTGCTACACATCCAATATTGTACAGATATTGAGTGTATTTTCCAGTAAAATCTAGTAAAACTTCTTTGATAGTAAATCTGATTTTCTATTAGGTATTTTGTGCCTGTATTTAAATTTAAGTATTTATCTGTTTCTTTTTTTCTACAATTAAATGAAAGCTTGAGAGATATGTTAGATAACTAAAACTATAAACTCTATTAAAGTTATTTCATTGTTAAAATTATTTTATATGAAATATAAAGTGCATATATAATAGAAAAAAGAAATTACTATATTTAATTATAATTATGTTCTAAATTGATTTTATATTTCTATTTTATTTATATGCTTGTATATTTAATATAAATATATATAAATGCTAGAATAAATTATATACATGCTATAATACAATATTATAAAAATATTTTATATAATATATAAAGATTACTTATATTTCTTTTATGTCATGGAATCTAAGTATAACTTCGTTATGTTGATAGAGAAATTGTGATCTAAATCAAAATAAAAAATAAAGTGAAAAAATAGAGTTGTTTTTTCAGTACAAAGATCTCCACTACATTAAGACTTACATATATTCCACTGCAAGTGATGATAAACAGAAGTATGATATATAGATTGTTTAAAACATCAGTACTTCCATTATTCAATATATTCACCATAAAAGAGACAAGTTATTAGAATAAATGTGAAATGTACACATGCATGCGCAAATGAATGAACTGCATGATCTACAAATCAAAAGTTATCTTGAACATGAGCATGAGATTAACATTGATTTCTAACTTTCAGTTCTAGTTATGAGGACTAATGGGTATTAACTTAAATCACCACATCTCCTGTTTCTTCTCCATTTACTCCCTGTTGTAAAAAACTATAAAACCAGATATAATATGAAGCAACTCTGTTCAAGTACTGGACCATCAGACAGCACAGGGCTATAATCCTTGGAAGAAAGGAAACATAGGAAGTGAGAGTCATAAGCTCCATAACCTCTTGCCCAGGAGCACATCCAAAGCACAGCAATGGTAAGTATATCTTAAGCAGGGAGTAATAGTTTGGTCAGTAGAAGAAATGGATCTTGGGATCTGTGAGCTAAATGGGAATTCCATAAGACAGTGGTTAATCACAGACATAGCAGTTTAAAGAACCAGAGAACAAAGACTTTCAGAGGAAAATGTTAGTCATTCAGTTGAGATTCAAAGAAGCCTCTTCTTGGAGTCAAGCTTCTCTAGTCCTTCAAGCCTATCCTTTGCCCCCCAAAATAAAAAGCCTAAAAATCAGCCTCAACAAGACCAAACTAATCTACTAATTAGAATAAATAAATTATTCTACTAATTAGAATAAACAAAAAGCCTAAAAATCAGCCTCAACAAGACCAAACTAATCTACTAATTAGAACACTCAACAAATTTTAAATGAAGAAAACAAAATCTGAACAATTGATAGTACAGCATTTTAAAAAACTGAATTCAAATATTACTCCTGGGAGAAGCAGGAAAAATGACTGAAAAATGGGAGAGAAACAGTTAAAAAAGAAGACCAAGGATTCTTTCTTTCTTTCTTTTTGAGGGGGCTGCATTTTTGGTATTCTTAGGTAAGGACTTTAAAAGAGCTTTTATAAATACTCTCATGGATTCAAAGGAAAAGAAGTATATAATAAAGAAGCAAATGAGAAATCTCAGCAGAGATACAGAAACTATTTTCCTTAATCAATTGGAAGTCCTGGAGTTGAAAAAGAGAAGAAAATGTAACTGAAAAATCATCAGTAAATTAAAATGTGGCAGGAAGAATTCTTTAAAAGAAACAAAAAAGTAAATAGGACAAATGAAACTGAAATAGTAATATGGTTGATTTAAGCCCCAAACAGTTCAATAATTATACTGAATGTAGGTGTAAATAGATGAGATACCTCATTCATACAGAGACTGTTAAACTAGACAAGAAAGAAAGACTCAATTATACACTGTCCACAAGAGAGAGATTTTAAATATAAAGATCCAGGAAGATGTAAAACTACACACAAACACACACACAATTCTAATACTAACAATAGGAAAATCAGAATGGCTAAAAATTGACACATCAGACTTTTAGGCAAGGAATGCAAGTAAACTTATAAGGAGAAACTGTCACACTCATAAAAGCATCAGTTTATCAAAAAGACAACATGGAAATGAGTATGCCACCTGACTGTAGAGCTCTGAAATATATGAAGCAAAAACTAACAGATCTAAAGAAAGAAAATGACCAATCTACAACTATGGATGGAAATTTTAACAACTCTCTCAAATAGCTGATGAATAAAGTAGACCAAAAACTCAATAAGGATACTGAAGATCTGAATGAAAAAACAAGATACACGAAATAGTATTTATAGAATACCACACCCAGACAGAAGAACACACATAATTTTCTGGAGCACATGGAATATTCACTAAGAGCGGCTACATACTGGGGCATTCAATTAGTTCAAAAATTTCTAATAACTGATATATGTGTGTAGCGTGTGTGTGTGTATTCTGACAATAACAGAATAAAATTAGATTCCAAAAGCAACACAACAGTGTAAAAACACAAAATATTTTTAAACAACTTATAGAATATATAAGCAAATACATGGAATATTAAAATATTTTGAATTGAATGATGACAACAGAATAATTCAAAATTTGTGGGATTTATCCAAAACAGTTTTTATGGAGAAATTAATAGTTTTTATATGGAATAAAGAAGAGTTTAAATATAATGGCATTAGTGGAAAAAACTGGGGAAATCTGTATAAAGTCTGTAGATTATTTAATAATTTTGAAAAAATGTTATGTAAGATGTTAACAAAATACTAGCAAATAAAATCTAGTAATATATTAAAGGAATAATTCAGCATGATTAAATGGAGTTTATTTTAAAATCAACCCATATATTTCTTTCACCCACTAACCAAATAGACAAAAAAAATAATATGACCGTATTAATAGGTTTAGAAAAAGCATGTTGTAAAAAATACCAATTTGTAATTTTTTAAAAAACCACAGCAATTAGAAATAGAAGGGCAATTTCTTACTCTAATAAAAAGACATCTCTGAAAAATTTTCAGATATCATATTTAATATTCAGAATCTTATTTCCCCCTAAAGTGAGAAAGGCATGCTGCAATTCATGGGGTTGCAAAGAGTCGGACACGACTGAGTGACTGAATTGAACTGAAAGTGAGAAATAAAGCTAGGATATCTGTTATCATCATTTCTATGTCTATCAAATATTGTACTAGAAATTGAAGCCATTGTAATAACTAAGTAATAAAGATAAGGCATAAAACTGTTCACAGATGATAAGACTATGTACATAGGAAATCCTAAAAAATACAGAAACAAAAATACTAAGTTTGATAAGGGAACTTAAGGAAGCTCATAGAAGGCAAGGCGAACAACCAGATGTTGTTATTGTTTGGTTGCTAAGTTGTGTCTGATTCTTTTGTGTCCCCCATGGTGCAGCCAGCCAGGTTCCTCAGTCCATGGGATTTTCCAGCAAGAATCCTGGAGTGGGTTGCCATTTCTTTCCCCAGGGAATATTCCTGACCCAGGGATCGAACCTGTGTCTCTTGCATCTCTGGCATTGGCAGGTGGGTTCTTTACCACTGAGCTATCATGGAAGTCCAAACAATGGGATGACTGGAAGATAAATTAACTCACCATTTATAAAAACATCGAAAATATGTACACAAAATATGTATGGACCATTTTAACAAAGCATGTGCAATACCTCTATACAAACATTCATGAGATAAATTAGAGAAGACCAAATAAATGAAGAAATACATCATGATCATGCATTGGACTACAAAATATAGTTAAGCTGTCAATTCTCCCCAAATCGATATGCAAATTCAATGCAACCAAAATAAATCTTCCAGCAAGTACTTTTTCCCCCCAAAAAATGATAACTTTATTCCACAATTTATATGAACTTGCAGAGGACCTAGAAAAGCCAAAATAATTGCAAAAAAGAAGAATGAAATCAGAGGACTTGCATGATCTGATTTCAAGTCTCTGCTTTAAAGTGGAAATTACTGCCCAGAGGCTGGCTGCTTCTTTTTTTTTATAAATAAAATTTTAGTGCTACACAGCAACAGCCCCTCACTTACATATTATATATGGCTGCTATCCTCTACTACAGACCTAAATCATTTTCAGAGAGATCTTATCTCCTACAAACTCAAAACACTTACTATTTGCCTCTTTTAGAAAAAGTTTATCAACTGTGATCTAAAGCTAAAGTAATCAAGATGCTGATACCAGCATGAGATAACAAAAGCAATGGAGCAGACTAGAATCCAGCAAGAGACTCATACTTACGTATTTTAATTTTTGTCAAAGGCACTAAAAAATATAATACAGTGGGAAAGGGTCTTTTTTTAAAAACAAATAATGAAAAATTGTTATTCATAAAAAGAACCTCAATTCCCTATCTCAATCCATAGAGAAAAAATTAATTCAGTTTGGATCACAGATCTAAACATAAAAGCAACAACTATAAAGCTCCCTGAAGAAAACATAGAAGAATATTTATAACTTTGGATAGTCAAAGATTTTTTGAACAGGACACAGAAAGCATTAATTAGGTAAGAAAACACTGCTAAACTGAACTCCAAAAAGTTTAAAACTTCTGCTCATAAAAAGGTGTTAAACCCAAACTGGGGCATAGTCCAAAAAAATTAATGACCAGACTCTAAAAAATGTCTGAGGTCTGGAAAGCCCAGGAAGCTATCACACATTACAGGAGACTATGTACATGTGTGCTCAGCCATGTTTGACTCTTTGTGACCCCGCAGACTATAGCCCACCAGACTCCTCTATCCATAGAATTTTCCAGGCAAGAATATTGGGGTGGGTTGCCATTTCCTACTCCAGGGGATCTTCTTGACCCAAGAATTGAACTTGCATCTCCTACACGGGCAGGCAGATTCTCTACCACTGGGCCATCTGAGATGCCCATAGGAGGCTAAGGAGAAATGAAAACTAAATATAATGCGGTGCTCTAGAATGGATTCTGGACCAGAAAAAGGATGCTACTGGAAAAACTGGAGAAATCTGCATAAAGTCTGTAGGTTATTTCATAGTATCGTACCAGTGTCAATTTCTTAGCTTTGAAAATTGTTATGTAAGATGGTAACATTAAAAGAAGCTAGATGAAGGGCACTTGGGAATTCTCTGTACTATCTTTGAAACTCCTTTGTAAAACTAAAATTATTTTGAAATAAAACTACTGGGGGGAAGAAAAGGTTGCTATGAAAATGAATAGACAAGTCACAGACCATATACATTCACACAGACACACACACATACATATACACACATATGTAAATATACACACATATACATATACTGAAAGGGACTATAAGTAGAATCTGTGCATAACTGCTACAACTCAGTTATAAAATAACAAACCATTTAAAAATGAACAAAAGACTAAAACAGACACTTCGCAAAAGAAGATATGCAAACTGGTCAGTAAGCATACGAAAAATTGCTCCACAGCATTAGTCATCAGAGAAAATGCAAATTAAAATCACAGTGAGATACCATTACACCCCCACTAGAATGGCTAAATTTATAAAGAACACCACCAACGGTTGGCAAGGATGTAGAACAAACCAAATTTTCCTAACTACTGGTGGGAGGGCAAAGTGAAATGACCACTTTGGAGAACAGGTTGGCAGCTCCTTATGAACTTAATCATATATCTACACAAAACCTTCTAATTCCACTTAGTATTGGATATTTATCCAAGATAAATGGAAATGTATCTACACAAAAAGATTGGGGCTAAAATGTTCAAAGACTGTTTTAAAAGGAAAATTGTTTTAATACTAACTGGTGGCTCATGGTAAAGAACCCGCCTATCAATGCAGGAAACACAGGTTCGAAGTGAAGATTCCCTGGAGAAGGAAATGGCTGCCCACTCCAGTACTCTTGCCTGGGAAATCTCATGGACAGAGGAGCATAGTGAGCTACAGTCCATGGGGTCACAAAGAGTCAGACATGACTTAGCATCTAAAAATGAAGTAAAAAAGATTCTTTTTCAATCAAGATATGCCTATTCTCTCACAGGCACTGTGTTAATAAGAGCTTTAGTAATACAAACTTACTTAACCCTCACAAAAACACTACGTAGATACATAAGTTGCCTATTCATTTATTCCACAAAGATTTAAGAAGCTATAGTGTGTTAAGCAATGCTCTTGCACATAAAAAACTGTATGTCAATTTCCCTGTTCTTATAAAGCTTGCACTCTGGATAGGGAGAAGGCTGATAGACAAAGACAACATGGATAAATTACCAACATGTTACATGGATAACAATGTTGTCCACATTTTAGAGATGAGGCTTGAGAGATGGAGGCTGGGATTTGGATCCAGTTTCTCTGGCCCAAAATGTAGAACCCTGACCATGACACTATCCTGCCAAAGAAAACACTACAACTCCTTGTCTCTCAAGATGACATCACTCTTTTCAGGGTGCCATTTTAGCAAACAGATGTTAAACTCAAATAAGTAATTTTCAACTAAATTTACTAAAAGGAAGATAAACTGTCCAGGTTTCTGAACAGAAAATAGGATGAAGCTTGTGATTTCCATGAAGAAGAGAGGCAGTTACAAAGAGACCTGAAGGATGTAGTTAGTAGACAAAGAGATAAGTCACAGCATCTGGCCCTGGCACCGATTCTGAACAGGGTAAGCCAAATTATTCTTCTTTGCTATTTTTTTACCTTTGCACATGGCCCTAGAATTCTTAAGTTTTTGCTCACGTAGTAAAAATAAGGCATGTAAATCTGTAAACCACCATTGTATAAGTAAGGTAGAGTTAATCTGCCAGAGTAACCCAATTTTTTCTAAGCTATTCTGTCTCTGGAGAGGCTTTGTGGCTCCTTTTTAAACCAGCCGTACTTAACTCCATTACAGAAAGCTATATAAAGAAATGAGGCAACACCACATAAATGGAGTGCTAGATTGCTCTTATTTCACTTACTCTGCATTAAGTCTCAAAATATTAATAACAGACATAAAATAGGCCACAGATAATTCACTCTTTGATTAAAGTACCTCAACAACTAATAAATATCAAATACAAAATACATTCAGTATGATTAGCTGGGGGAACTGCAATGATTTTCATCAAAATCACATGAAAACACCCCAGTGTTTTGCAGGAGGAAACAGCTTCACAGTAATATGCCTAACATGCCTTCTTGTATTGCACAGTATATGTTAGCAATGCCAGTCCATGTGTACATCCCTGAATACCATGCTCAGTTTTATTACTTTGAAAATTGGGCACATGCTGTTTCTTTTCCCTCGAAAGCTTTTGCTTCAAATCTTTTATAGGAGTAAAATCAGCTCAGGCATCACATTCCTGTAAAAGTCTTTGGAATCTTCAGAAAGAGTTAATCATTGTTACCTTAGTATCAGTTCTATCTTACACTCACCCATGTTGATTACTGCACTCATAGCACTGTGTCGTATCATTATTCACATCTGTCCTTGCAACTCTCCATCCTAAATGTTTCTCAACTCTCTCTTCCCATCACTTCTTCCCACGAATCACACTAAAAATACTGTGTGTGTGTGTGTTAGCCGCTCAGTCATGTCCGTTTCTTTGCCACTCCATGGACTATAGCCCACCAGCTCCTCTGTCCATGGGATTCTCCAGGCAAGAGTACTAGAGTGGGTTGCCATGCCCTTCTCCATAGGTTCTTCCTGACCCAGGGATTGAACCTGGGTCTTCTGCATTGCAGGCAGATTCTTTACCATCTGAGCCACCAGGGAAGACCAAAGATACTATACTCAGTGTGATATACAAACTCACCAATGAGAACAAACACTTGCCTCTACAACCAGTACAGAGTGGATAGATAAATATGAACCTTTCCACCATACCCCATTGCCACTGTCCTGGGGAAGGCCACTGTCAACTCTGTTTAGACACTCATGTTACTTCCTAAAGGTGTCCTTGCCTCTAAAATCACCCCTCTAGCTCCCTCTTCACACTGGGACTGACATGCTCTTTCTACACAGCTCATGCATGATTATTCTTCTAAGATGAGGCTTGGCTTTTCTTTCTCAGAAAATTCTTTTTCTACATAATCCAAAAAATAAGGTTCTCCCACTAAACTCTTTAAAAACTTTTACTATATCATAATCCACAAAAATAAGGTTCTCCCACTAAACTCTTTAAAAACTTTTACTATATAGTATTCATTAATTTTATTTAAGCCTGCATTTCAACTACAGCCATCAGGATACTAGTCCATTTTTCTTTTACCATAGTTCTTTTTTTTTTTTTTCCAGTGTAAGTACCTATCAAGGTATCCAGACCACTTTATATTATATCTCATATTTATACTTCACTAAAAAAATCACTATAGAAAGAAGGCAAGAAGGAAGAAAAAAATCATATTTCCTGATGATTTGCATTTCCCTAAGTTTTGCATCTTCCAACATATTTCTTTGGTCTTTTAAGGGTATATTCATTATTGTTAGAGGTTCAGAACCATATGCCTTCTACACCACAGTAGTCAAGTTACTGATTATCAGGTTATGGTAACAACCCTGATGCTAGGAGGATTCTGACCTTGTGTAACACCACAGTTTCATAGTAAAATAAAAGGGCTTGTCTATAATGACGGCAAAAGTAGCAACCTCTTTGCTATTTATAGGTACTTATAGGTATCTCTTACTCTCTATATAGGTACTAAATACATCATCATAGGTGTATTTATCATGAATAGATTTAGTCTGATGGCAGAGGTTATTATACTATTCTATATCAAAACTGAAGAGATAGGAAGGTTAAAAAGACAGATCAATACACCTAGAAAATATTGCTCTTATATAAGCTATATGACTTTTATTTTACACTCAGGGAAATCTTTGGCAGACTATAAAATACAGTTTGAAAAAGACTTTAAAAATAGAGAAATGTACAAAGTTTAACCATTTATAATTCCCACAATCCAATTATATAATATATAAGCTATTCTTACTTAGTCACAGATTAAAACAAAACTTCCTCATCCCTTAAAAGCAAAGCAATAGACTCAAACAGAGTCAACAAATGCAAAATAATAATATCCGAGAATGGGAAATACACTCAAGTAGCATTTTTAGCATACATTACCTATTGCTTGCCTTCTACAATTTCTTATTTTGAAAAATTAAATGATTAAGTCATCAAACCAACCGAAATACTGGAGTTTCGATAACTCTCTACTACTCTTATTTATGAGAGGCAGGCATAGAGCTCAACTAAAACCAATCTTTAAAAAATTCCAACAAAAAATTACATGCACTGGAAATGTCAAACAATTGAGGCACAAGATGACCTATAACAAGTGCTAAAATTTGGGTTCCTCATCATTTGCTTTTTTCAAAGACAAACTCATTTCAGGAATTTGGGGCTATATTTCATTTGAAGTAAAAAAGGAAATGTTTCTCATATAGTTATACTCTTTGCCATGCCAAACATGTTAGCCAAGTATGACATCATTCCAGAACTTCATGATGGCAGCTCCAGAGAACAAAATGATGTGCATGTCAGCTGACACTTTTGCTTAAACAGTCACAAATGTGTTCACTAATTATCTGACCAGGGTTTAGGACACTCTTCCCTCAACTCTTCCCAAGAATGGCATCCTCTCATCTTCCACCACAGGCTTAAATGCAACCTCTCTGCATTTAGAACCCTTTGGTTTTGTGTGTGTGTTTTTTAAATTTATTTATTTTAGTTGGAGGCTAATTACTTTATAATATTGTAGTGATTTTTGCCATACATTGACATGAATCAGCCATGGGTGTATATGTGTTCCCCATTCTGAACCCCCCTCCCACCTCCCTCCCCATCCCATCCCTCTGGGTCATCCCAGTGCACCAGCCCCGAGCATGCTGTCTCATGCATCGAACCTGGACTGGTGATCTGTTTCACATGTGATAATATACATGTTTCAATGCTATTATCTCAGATCATCCCACCCTTGCCTTCTCCCACAGAGTCCAAAACACTATACATCTGTGTCTCTTTTTTTGTCTTGCATATAGGGTTATCGTTACCATCTTTCTAAATTCCATATATATGTGTTAGTATCCTATATTGGTGTTTTTCTTTCTAGTTTACTTCCCTCTATATAATAGGCTCCAGTTTCATCTACCTCATTAGAACTAATTCATATGTATTCTTTTTAATGGCTGAGTAATACTCCATTGTATATATGTACCACAGCTTTCTTATCCATTCGCCTGCTGATGGACATCTAGGTTGCTTCCATGTCCTGGCTATTATAAACAGTGCTGTGATGAATGTTAGGGTACACGTGTCTCTTTTAATTCTGGTTTCCTTGGTGTGTATGCCCAGCAGTGGGATTTCTGGGTCATGTTTTAAAACAGCCCCTCCAGCCTAAATTACTCTCTCATCATCTACCAATGTATTTACTGCACTTAAATTTATAGGATACACAGTCACAGCAGAATTTTTTACCTTTTATAGAACTCTATAGTGCTCTGAGGTCTCACAGATTCCTCAGCCAAAATTAATATCCACACACTATTCCATACTGCAGTCATCTCAAACCTTAGCTTAGATTTTGAGCCAAACTGGTCCCCTTCATTTACAATATATTGTGAGTTTAGGAAATTGCTTATTATTTCTAATCTCTAGTTTCTGCACATTAAATATACCTTACTCAGAACTGTTAATGAATTTTAAATAAGAAAATGTATATATGTATGTTAATTCAAGACTTTATCAGAGCAAGTACTCATTAAGGAGTAGCTATAACACCTGTATTAGTCAGGATCAAGATGACACATAAAACTAGCCATCATTATATCATTAATCTATATTAGGTGATGCTGCCATTTACACTAATACTCTCTCCATTTAGACCAGTTAATTTCAGCTCCTGTTGAATTCACTTGAAATACTGCTTAGAGAGATAAGAAAAAGGACCATTTTAGGAAAAATAAACTCAGCCTTTAAATCAAACTCTTCTTCAGGTGACATCATTTTTTTAAATTAGAAATATCCCCCTAATCCCCCTAAGATTTTACACATTAAAATCTTCAAGATTTCTCTAAAACCACATTTCACATTCTACTAAATATGAGTAAAAAAATAATAATAATAAACTAAAGTGCAAAAAAAAATCAAAAGTAAAATAAAACTTTTATTTTCAGGACCAAGTGCTTATCACTAGAAAATATGTTCCATTCTACCCAGGAGACAATTCACAAAACAGAATTTTTTAATTTGGGAAATGAATGAGTATATTATTGCATACAAATGTAGCTATGAGGAACTCAATTTTACTTGAGATTTTTCTGTTCTTATTTTACCTGCTGCTGCTGCTAAGTCACGTCAGTTGTGTCCGATTCTGTGCGACCCCAGAGACCGCAGCCCACCAGGTTCCCCCATCCCTGGAATTCTCCAGGCAAGAACACTGGAGTGGGTTGCCATTTCCTAAGCATTGTAATTAGCTAAACAAAATATTTAAGTTCTGGTGTGCTTCACATATCCCATTAATTCCACACTAGATTTAAGTTCCTTTAAACGTCACTGATTTTTAATTACCATGCAAATGTATTAACTAAGCTTCTTAGAGCTAAAGGTTAGAACCACATGGAGAAGAGCTGATAAAGGAATTTGCCTTTTTCCCATTAATAACAAATATGATTTATGATTCCTATTCTGTGGCTGCAACTCTAAGATTATTTTCAATATACTAAAAATGTAATTATCAAATAGATTCAAGATAAACCTTTAACATCCCTGTTTTACGGGAAAGAAAACATCTTTATGAAATAATCAACAGGTATCACTCGTAATTTAACTAGAACAAGAGAACAAGCAGCACACAGCACTAGGAAGGTATGAGAGGAGTCAGTGGCATGACTAACCAGGCGTGCAAAGGTTGGTCCGGTTCCTTGGTAGCTCATCTGCCTGCAACATCGTGGAGGTTCGGCAGCAGTTTTAGCAAATGAGCACAGACAGTTGCTTGCAAGACTCTGAGGCTCGAACCTAGCATTTACTAATGGGGTGGTCACATGTATTGCATGTTATCTCCAACTCTCACTTTCCTTGTCTGCCCAGTTACAGCAATTAGCATCACCTGCATTTAATGGTACTTCAATAAGTTGAAGATCTTTTATTGTTGTTGACTAATCTTAACTGCTTTACCATATATATTTCTCAATATGTTAGCCAACGTTTATTGAATGTTTAATGGTTGTTAAATGTAGAGTACCAAGGATTTTATAGAGATTTTTTCATCTCATCATCACAACAACATCATGAGGCTGATATTATCCCTGCTTTGCTGATGAGGAAACTGTGTGGATCAGCTGTGGTTTCACAGATGGTTAGTGACTGCATGGCTTCCAAACTGCTCTTAACCCCTGTGGATACCGTGGTTTTGGCAGAAGACACATGGTTTCATCACTGTAAACAGAGGCTACTTCTGTGCCCAAATTATGGAAGAGAAAAGGAGAGACAAGAAAGGCAACAAACCCCCCTCCAAACATACATAATTAAGAAGAGATCGGACTTGAACTCAGCTTTCTTATGATTTTAAGAGTAAGGGCATTTCCAACATGGCACACACTTTTGATAAATGAACTGTAGAATTTGCAAATGAAAGAGAAGACCTAACTCTTGTCTGTGAGGAAGATTTCAACACAATGGATTTTATTCTTGCAATACCACTCCCCAGCACGTTTCATCAAACACTCTGACTGGGAAATTGCAAATTTACCTTGTCTAAAATTGTTTTGCTCAATCTGTGTTCAAATATTCAAAAATAAAAAGGTACAATGGATTGCTATCAATAGTCCAAGTGACAGACACAAAGATAGAAATGAAGCTCTGACTCAAGAACTGAAAAACACTGTCATTCACATCTATTCATTCCTAGTCCTCAAGATGTCTATACTTTTGTTCCTAGCAACAATCTCTACTTTATGAGGACATCTCACCTCATCTCACTTAGTAAACATCTCATCTTTTTCATGTCTCTATAGCAGCATCAATTTTCCAGATATTTTACCAGGTCTTATTCTGTTTGGTGACTAAATATCAATGGGTCAGGCAGTTACTCTGATATGATACATGAATTAAGAGGACAGAAGCTGGTAAGATGAGGGATATTATGAGACATTTATTATATGTTTGTGCTTAAACTTTTCACAAGGACAGCTGTGATGGATGCAGAATTGGGACAAGTTGAATATTATCAGGTATATGTGGTTATTATTACGGTGTCCTTGAAAGGCGTAACAGCTTTCCTCTTACATCCCTCATGGAGTTAGATTAGTGACCCTAAGAGAAAATCCCACATCATTCTGCAAGAATAAGGGCACACTTGCCAAAAGCAACTTAGAAGATTATGGATCTTATAAGATATATAAGACTGGATCTTCAGGGCTGGGAGGAACTCAAATTTGAATTTCTTTCTGACAATAAATTTGTGCAGCCATGGGTGAGGTCATTACAAGAAATCTGTTAGATTTAAAAGGGTTAATTATCCTTGATCTTGACTTGTGAGTACAGTGGATAACTACTGGTTTTTTTTTTTTTTTCCCCCAGGGACTTTGGTTGAACCAATTTGGGGTAATATAAAGTTACACATATGCTTTTTTTTTTTTTTTTTTTGTCTGCGCCATTCATCATCATTGTGGCCTGGAAGAAAACCTGGAAGGGAAATCAATGTAAAATCTGGCTGGGCATTACTGCAATTACAGTGACCCACTGACTGAGTCACTCTCTGTACGTGGGCTGTCAAGTGGGTCATATTAAGCCACAGAATCATGCCTCACTGCCACAGCGGTCTGTTTAAAGGACCAAGTCTAATGAACACGTGCCACCTAAATTTTGGTGAGAAGCAAGTGCTACTGAAATCACTCACAAATGATGAAATAAAACTGGAAATTTCCGATTTGTTCATGAGAGAACATAGAGGTAAATGTGAAGAAAAGACCTTTCTGAAACACAAGGGGGAAGCTTGCTATTTTTTCAACACTTTATACAAAATAAAAAGTATGAACAAAAAGAATCCCCTGAAAATAGCTGTTATTGATTTGCAGAATTCCAGTCATCTAAGCAATAACTTATAAAGAAAATAAAGAGCAAGCTGGTATCTGTGTCTAAAAAGGAGGTCTCACAGACATCTGCAGTTGGCGACACTACCACCCTCTGTTGCTGTAACTTAATGGAAAAACAGGTCATCAGGATTGATGTTTTTCATGGTCAGTTAAAATCCTCTGACACAGACATAGGGAATGGACCTGTGGACACAAGAGGGGAAGGAGAGGCTGGCGCACAGTGAGAGAGCAGCACTGACATGCACATACTTCCGTGTGTGACACAGACAGCGAGCGGGAGGCTGCTGCACAGCACAGGCAGCTGAGCTCAGCTCAGTCTGGGGCTCTGTGACAAACTGGAGGGGTGCGGCGGGGTGGGGGGCCTCAAGAGGGAGGGGATATACACATATTTAATGGCGGATCCACATTGCTCTACAGCAGAAACTAACAACACTGTAAAGCAGGCATAACTGTAATGAAAACATACTCCAATTTAAAAATATAAATAAATAAATAAATCCTCTGGGAGTCCCTGACTTTTGTAATAGTTCATAGTAAAAAGTATCTTTGATTGTGAAAGTTGGAAACAGATTTTATTATATGTATGATCCCACCATAAAGCAGTATTTTATAGGTGATGCTCCTTGACCAGAGAATTATTCTTGATTACTGAGAGCATGCCATTCATAAACACTGAATCCTGCAGAAGCCAAAGATTTCTGGGAGTGGTTATAAATATACCCAGATAACAGAAAGGTGTTCTGATTCATGACGGGTAATAAAGAGATACCAATAAAGTCACTGCATATTTTGAGAAGATATCTTCAAGCATGCACATTATTTTCAAAGGCAATAAAAGACCTATTATAAATTATAATTTATAAACTAAATCAGAATTCTTTATGTCATACCTATAGCATGAGCTATTGAAATAAGTTCCAATACCAAATTCTACCTCAAAGTAGAATTTATTAACTCAAATCATTGTGGGATGCTGTAATGTCCATTTCTCAGGCACTAACCTAATGACAACTACCTTTGAGTTTTAAGGTTAACAAAGAACAGAATGTAGCTTCAGGGTGGAATTTATGAAGTGGTAATGAACACATTAAGATGGCCATTTCAGTCTGTAAAGAAAGGTTAAGTTTAGATGTCACTGTTTTGAAAGCTGTGATGCCCCTTAGCACATACTAGAAAAGAGATTAATAGGCAGGTCAGAGGTTTCCTTCTAGAGACTCCGAGACACAGCTGAACTGATAACACTTTAAGAAGAGACTAGAAATCGATCCATGTACACATATAGACTCACAGAGTGCACTCACCATATGTTCATTTCAATTATCTTACAATTCCAAACAGCTTTCCCTGAAGCACAGAGATTATATTTGGCCTACACTAAGATATCATCCTTTTTTGAAGAGGAACGCTTTTTTTAGAAACACCCATGAATGTATTCAAGAGGTTTTATGATCTCCCATCTAGGGATGTACCCTTTTGAGAACCATGCTACCACAAAAAGTGGCCACCCAACAACTACTGATGAAGGGAAAATCAATGGAGCCTCATGTTGAAACTTTTGAGATTCAATAAAAGTAGTTATCATAATTTTGCTAGTTAGGCTCATCAAAGATTGAAGCACCAACTAAATAAAGAATAAAGGCAATCAATAAACAGTTCATAATAAGTAGAGCAAATGCAAATTAAAATAAAAGGAATAAATTCAGAAAAACCCCAGGGACACGTTTATGGGAAACTAAGATTTAAAAATAATATCCCAGTTTAAGAAGAGGAAAAATGATCTGAAAGTGAACAAAGGTAAAGAAAGATGGAATTCTGCAAGTCATTCTGCAGTTTGTTTGTTCTTTAAATCAGCTAATCGTGCGACAGAAAACTTAAGGAAATCTTCCCAACAAGCCAAGCAAGGTCAAAGGGGAATAAAAAATACATTTGATTTTTTAAATGGCATCTGGTACCATGATCCTATTTTCTTTTCACAGTTCTCTTTTCCAACATTGTTTTTCCCTCTTTAGCCAGTGTAAATGTTAGATTTTGCATGAAAATGGAGCAGAAAATGGGCCTTAGCGACCCACTTAAAAGATAATTTACCACCCAGTGCAATGTAAGGACATTAAAGGAAAGACGAAAAGTTCCTAGCAATTTAAAATTAAAAAAAAAAAAATCAAGCCTCCCACCTGGCCATGAGAATTTTGTGAGTTGTATAATTAGGAAGTATTTCTATAGCTGCCTCTAAAAGTACATAGGGAAGCCAGGATTATAAAAGCTGGATGTCAAAGTACTTGTTCTGTGTCATTTGTAACCTTGAACCTAACTGACACTCAGCTCTTTCTTCATAAAATTAGGAGACTGTGATGCGGTGACCTGTAAGATGCTCTTTTGCTTTGCTAATTTTTATTTGCATGCTTTAATTTCACAAAGAACAAATCCTTATGTAACTGTGTACTAAAATGAAAAGATTATTTTACTTTTTAGTCTGTTCGAATTCTTAATATTCAGTTTCTAGCTATGCACTACTTCATCTTTTCCCCATAGCTTCTTTAGGAAGAGTGTCCCCCCCGAGCCCTGCTTTTTTTGACATACTGTGATAGCCAACATTTATATGTATTAAAGTTGATTTTTAATGAATGCAGAATGCTTTCTTCTTCCAGGAAGTATCCTAAAAAATTAAGCTATCATATTTAATTGGCAATAACTTCAGCAAGAGACTTAGCTCATTGCGCAGATAAGGAAATTGAGGCCTAGGAATTAGTAACTTGCTTGAGTTCACTCGTGCTTCGGATGTTAATGGAGTCCATCTGTGTCCAGACCACATACTGTGAAGATGGTTCACGAGAATGCACACATCTATGACAGCTGGTACCCTGGCAAATCCCAGGGGAGACACTCCTTGCCTTTCTATGGGCTCTAGGATTATGGATAAAGCATATCTGCCCCCGTGGGACAAACACAAAAGGAACATGGCTAACCTCGTCATTACAGCTTGCGATACTAGACTTCAACGATCAATAAAGCTTGCCAAACAATAGCTGATGGAACACATTGCCTCAGAAAACAGGTAAAACACATCATGTTTACTGATTTTGAGATCTACTTTGTTGGCTGTAACTAAGACTATACATGATTTACAACACGATGCTTGATTCAGTGCGCCAATTCTTCAAGCCTAGACAAATCTCATGGGGAAAGAAAAGCTGGAGGACCATTGGTTTTAGTGGTTTCCTGAGATTCCCCAGGTGGTGCTAGTGGTAAATAATCCACTTGCCAATGCAAGAGACGCAAGATATGCAGGTTAAGTTCCTGGGTCAGGAAGACCATCTGGAGGAGGAAATGGAAACCAGCTCCAGTATTCTTGCCTGGAGAATCCCATGGACAGAGGAGTGCAGTGGGCTACAGTTCATGGGGTCACAAAGAGTCAGACGTGACTGAGTACATACCACTGTATTGTATATTACTGAGATTACACAAGGCACTAAAAAAACGATATTTAGCAAATCTGAGCTGCTCCTTTTGGATTAACTATTAGGTTTACAGTCTCTTTAAAGGAAAGCATTTGGTGCTTATTCCAAGTACCTTAACTCTGGTCACCGAAACCTCCATTACTCTTTTTTAATACTTTAAAAAGCCTTTTCCTTGATTATACTTTCACTAACTTGCTTCCTGAATTAGTAAAGAGAACACTGGATTTAAGTCTGTAAAGGATTCTAGTTCAAATTCTGCTATTTAGTTAGCCATATAAGTATTAATAAGTTACTTAACAATCGGATATTTTTTGAAAAAGGGAGAGAGTGAGGGAAGGAAAAATACACAAACACTTATTATGTTCACATCCAGAAATGATGAAAGGACCAAATGAGGTAGGCTATATTAAAAGTGCTTTTAATATCTTCAAGTGTGGTAAAAATGTCAGTATCGGTATTTTCATTGTTCAAAGTATTTATACTGAACTGGGAAATAGCCTTAGTAGCACATATTAAATTTCCAAAAAAAAATGTTGAAAGATGCTATCTAAACCAAACTATGGAGGGTGCTGCTGCTGCTGCTGCTGCTAAGTCGCTTCAGTCGTGTCCGACTCTGTGGGACCCCAGAGACGGCAGCCCACCAGGCTCCCCCGTCCCTGGGATTTTCCAGGCAAGAACACTGAAGTGGGTTGCCGTTTCCTTCTCCAGTGCATGAAAGTAAAAAGTGAAAGTGAAGTTGCTCAGTCATGTCCGACTCTTTGCGACCCCAGGGACTGCAGCCCACCAGGCTCCTCCACCCAAGGGATTTTCCAGGCAACAGTACTGGAGTGAAGTGTCATTGCTTTCTCCGATGGAGGGTGAGATTTGAGCAACTCTGTGGCGTCAGAGTCATAGATTTCTGTCTTCGCAAAGCAAGTACATCAAATTTTGAAGGTAGGAAGGGCCTGTACTCAACATTTGTATTTCATTTACTATTTTTCTCACTCTGAGAATGACCTTGGCAACTACTTTCAAATGAGCCAGAGAAGTCTGAGCTGTCTTCTGAGCATTACTAAGTTGTACAGTCAGTTCTTTTACTTTCCTCTATCATAGCAGCAAAGGGGAGTTATAAAGCCATGTTGAAGAGCATCTGCATTTCCCAAGGTGAAGTTCCATGCTATTTCCAAAAAGGGTATCGTTTTCTGTATACGAACCTTTGAATTTTGTCTTTTGAAATAATGCTCTTGTTAGATTCAAGCACATTTAATAGCCCCCTATGTTATCACACTTTTAAAATTAGACATATTTGATCCAGAAAGAAAACTGCTTCTATAAGGAGCTTAGAGCAGAATTTGTATCTTGTTTTATATTTTAGTTTCTCAATAAAATTATTCTCAGAAATGTGAATTAATGATATTAGCATAAAGAAATATTAGCTTCTAACTACTTCCTACAGCCAGAACACTCTGGGAAGAGTATACCCCTAAAGCTCTACAGAATTAGCAAAGTGCTTATTCTACAAAACAATTGCAAAATATTCAGTTGGAAAGAAGCACATTTTCTGATAAACAACACAACTACTATCTGTCAGCTTTTTTTCTGGCCTAATAAGCAATTCTGTTTTTTCTCCCCCTAGTTCCTTCCAACTTTGGTTGCAAATTTAACACTTTAGAATCAAAAATATGTTGTTGTTGTTGTTGTTGATTTAGACTCAGTTTTCAGGATTTCAGAACTGGAAGGATATATGAACCCAATCTTTCCCCACTTTTCCAACAGAAATGTAACTCTGGTCCAGAGAAGAGGAAAAAATTACTTAGTTGACATTACATACTAGTGGGCAGGTGACACAGATTTAGAATACAGGTCTCCAGAATCCTAGTCTAGAGCCCATCGACACATCATGATTTAAGAACTATCTTCAGGATAATATTACCCTTGATTGGGTGTCCATTCTGTATAAACTGAATTCATGAATGTGTCAGAGGTCTTGTGGATCATAGAAAATTCATGTGTATAATATTACTATCAGATACTATTTATTGAGATTTATTATATTCAAAGAACCTTACTAAGTCTTCTATGGATAAATCATTTAACTTTTAGAATAATGCTTTAAGGCTAAGACTACTATTAATCCTTACTCTATAGGTGAGAAAATGGATAGTTTAATGAATTAAGTAATCTGGGCTGCATTACAGCTTATAAGTGGAAGAGGCAAGATTTTCAAATTCTATGAATTGCTACCAGTGCTTATAAAAACATCCAAGAGAAAACATACACCCCCATAAATTTTCACAAGTAAACCTGCTTTCGTCAGTTTTAGGAAGAAAACTACATTTCTGCCAGTTGGAGAAGTAACAACCAAATGCATTTAGTTCTCATCAAGTAATAAAAAAACAGATTGTCTTTAATTCTGTTCTTTAAATACATTTCAACCAACTTCAAAGAGAATATTAACAAAGACATTTACAGATCAAGGTTACAATTTGGCTTTATTTATCTGATAGGGTAGATTAATTCATTATTAATTTTCCTGCTTTTCTTACATATGACATATTATGGCATATTAATGAAGCATTAATTTACAACAATTATACCTCATTTTATGCACAATCTGGTACTCCTGTTTAGTTCTGCTCTTTGGTTTAGTTTTTAATCCTAGCCGTGATTCCAGTATACAAACTTCAGGAGTAAATGCTACCTGCTTTAAATATGTCATGTTGGGAAGCATTTTTGAAGAGATTTGTGTATTCTACAGTCATCTATCACTGATATGAAGATCCTTACATAACTGCAGGACTACTGTGATAATGTTGTATGACTTCCAAGAGCAAATTCTGAAAAATCAATGAAAACACCCTTGAATAACAATTGCAAATTGAATGTAAGCAAAGATCAAAACTATAATTGTGTTGCATTGCAATCTTAAGAGCAAAAAGAACTAATAAAAGGAATAATAGTTTATTCTAATGTATTATTAATTTATTTATTATGTAACTCCATGAGTTAGAACCTTTTGAACTAGAACTGGCTGTGGTTGGAATATTTAACAGACAGGTCCTGACCTTAAGACAGAAAGCAATGGTACCCAGTAGAGCAAATCTTTTAAAAGACCAAGAGTAGAAGAGATTTTCTTGATTCTAATTCTTATGCCAGCAATGTATCAGTCTTCTCAAAGTATCCCTGTTATTAGTTCATAAAATTTCACAATCTGTTATAAAACAAACCTGAACCTAAGTTGCTACAACTTTTTAAAACACTATCTGTGACAGTTGAAGAGCCAAACTAAGATAATTGAGACAGAGCTTCACATTATTTTTGTTTTCCTTTTTATGCTTTAATAACCTGAATTTAAAAAAATGTATTTCTCCATGAAATTACACCTTTAACATATTCTTCTTTAATTTGAATCATTTCTCTTTCAAGTAAAGTCCTAACAAACATACAAGCATGAAAACCAAGGAAAGATATGCAATTCCATATGATATACCTTCCACTGAATTATTCCCAGAGTATTTTATATTTCATGCCATACTTATTATATTTTATTATATAAACAAGACCATATACCCAGCCATATTTGGTTTACTTCTGCTATAAAATATCAACAATCTTTTGGCCAACACTAGCTGAAAAAAGATGAGCACCAATATTAAAAGCATGCCTCCTCATTAATATTCAGCTTAAAACATATTCTAAAAATATATCTTTGAAGAAATTTTCTAAATATCTTTTAAAAAGAGAAATAAATCTGTATTATCTTCAATTGTGCTATAGTAAGCTTTCTATTTATGATAATACCGTATTTGTATTTTTTTAATAAGAATACAAAGCCAACACACAGTTGTCCAAAGACTAAGCCTCTCTTGATACATCATCTGAATTTACTGAAATGTAGCCTGTATAGGGTCACACAGAGTCGGACACGACTGAAGCGACTTAGCAGCAGCAGCAGCAGCATGTTAATGCATGCTAAGCCACTTCAGTCATGTTCAGCTCTTTGAGATCCTATGGACAGTAGCCCCGAGGCTTCTATGTCCATGGGATTCTCCAGGCAAGAATACTGGAGTGTTCTCCAGTTCCCTCCTCCAAAGGATCTTCCCAACCCAGGGATCTGCCCTGTCTCTGGCATCTCCCCCATTGGCAGGCAAGTTCTTTGCCACTAGCATCACCCAGGAAGCCCCAGCATGTCAATACTTTATTACAAAAAGATTTATCTAGTATAAACATTTCATTTTGCATATAAAAATGTGTATTTGGTAAGCTCATGCAAAATAGCATGAAAATTCCAGCTCTGTTTTAGTTTGCCACTATTGAGTCACAGGAAGCACACCTTCCTGCCCAGAGATGCTAAAGGTCTTTTCAAGCTGATATATGTGGCATTATTATTTCACAATATATTTCAATCTACTCATGCATATAGCTTAAGCTCATCAATCTTAAATAATTCAACCTGGTAAGCTGACTACTTAGTGACAAGTAATAACTTTAGAAAAATAGAACCATTTCATACTTGGTTTCGTATTTATATGCATGTGTATGCATATATGTGTCTACATGCATGACAGTTAAATACTATTCCCTATTAGCAATATATAGTATATAAATAGGGCTTCCCTGGTGGCTCAGTGGTAAAGAATCTGCCTGGTGATACAGGAGACCTGGGTTCAATACCTGGGTCAGGAAAATTTCCTGGAGAAGGAAATGGCAACCCACCCCGGTATTTTGCCTGGGAAATCCCATGGATAGAGGAGCCTGGCAGGCTATAGTTCTTGAGATTGCAAGAGAGTCAGACACGACTTAGCAACTCAACAACAATTTACAATATGGGGCTAGCTTACAGAATTATTTTCTCCTACAACTTCTGAGCTCTCGCTCAGAAGGCATATCTGATTTAACCAACACAAAAGTTACAAGTCAACAAAGAAAGTGAAAGTCGCTCAGTCGTGTCCAACTCTTTGTGACCCCATGAACTAAACAGTCCATGGAATTCTCCAAGCCAGAATAATGGAGTGGGTAGCCTTTCCCTTCTCCAGAGGAACTTCCCAACCCAGGGATCAAACCCAGGTCTGTCGCACTGCAGATGGATTATTTATGAGCTGAGCCACAAGGGTGTCCCTGACAGTTCAGTTGATAAAGAATCCACCTTCAAGGCAGGAGGTCTCAGTTTGATTCCCAGGTCGAGAAGATCCGCTGGAGAAGGGATAGGCTACCCACTCCAGTATTCTTGGGCTTCCCTTGTGGCTTGTGGACAAGACTGAGTGACTTTCACTTCACAAGTCAATGAAGGAGTCACTAAATCCAGTAAAATGTATATGGTATAGTTTCTCCAAATTTTTGTAACACACATTGAGATATTTTCTAAAAATTTCAAACCTCACGTACAACTAAACTATTCTAGTGGATGGACTCAGAATGATAATTACAATTGTTCAGATTGACAAGCAATGTATTTAAAACCATCAAACCAATTATGATTTAGAGTTTATATAATGAAAGATCTTGTATAGTTCTCAATATTGGTGATCAAGTCTATATGTAAAATTCAAGGTCAGATTTAGTAGTAACTCTAGCCAAGTATTTACTCTGAAATAGGTGTTTGTGGCAATATTCACACACAGAGTGTCAGTTACACTGGTTTATTTTCTGGTTGTAACAGTTCTACAAACAAAGCTAGTGTAGGTGACGGAATTTCAGCTGAGCTGTTTCAAATTCTAAAAGATGATGCTGTTAAAGTGCTGCATGCAATATACTAGCAAATTTAGAAAACTCAGCAGTGGCCACAGGACTGGAAAGGTTGATTTTCATTCCAATCACAAAGAAAGGCAATGCAAAAAATGCTCAAACTACTGCACAATTGCACTCATCTCACATGGAAGTAAAGTAATGCTCAAAATTCTCCAAGACAGGCTTCAACAGTACGTGAACAGTGAAATTCCAGATGTCCAAGCTGGATTTAGAAAAGGCAGAGGAACCAGACATCAAATTGCCAACATCCGTTGGATCATCGAAAAAGCAAGAGAGTTCCAGAAAAACATCTACTTCTGCTTTATTGACTAAGTCAAAGCCTTTGACTGTGTGGATCACAGCAAACTGTTGAAAATTCTGAAAGAGATGGGAGTACCAGACCACCTTACCTGTCTCCTAAGAAATCTGTATGCAGGTCAAGAAGCAACAGTTAGAACTGGACATGGAACAACAGACTGGTTCCAAATAGGAAAAGGAGTATGTCAAGGCTGTATATTGTCACCCTGCTTATTTAACTTATATGCAGAGTATATCATGTGAAATGTCAAGCTGGATGAAGCAGAAGCTGGAATCAAGACTGCCAGGAGAAATATCAATAACCTCAGATATGCAGATGACACCACCCTTATGGCAGAAAGCAAAGAGGAACTAAAGAGCCTTCTGATGAAAGTGAAAGTGGAGAGTGGAAAAGCTTGCTTAAAACTCAACATTGAAAAAACTAAGATCATAGCATCCGGTCCCATCACTTCATGGTAAATAGACGGGCAAACAATGGAAACAGTGACAGACTTTATTTTGGGGGCTCAAAATCACTGCAGATGGGGATTGCAGCCATGAAATTAAAAGACACTTGCTCCTTAGAAGGAAAGCTATGACCAACCTGGACAGCATATTAAAAAGCAGAGACATTACTTTGCCAACAAAGATTTGTCTAATCAAAGCTATGGTTTCTCCAGTAGTAATGTATGTATGTGAGAGTTGGACTATAAAGTAGGCTGAGTGCCGAAGAATTGATGCTTTTGAATTGTAGTGTTGGAGAAGACTCTTGAGAGTTCCTTGGACTGCAAGAAGGTCAAACCAACCAATCCTAAAGGAAATCAGTCCTGAATATTCATTGGAAGAACTGATGCTGAAGCTGAAACACCAATACTTTGGCCACTGGATGCAAAGAACTGACTGGTTGGAAAAGACCCTGATGCTGGGGAAACATTGAAGGCAGGAGGAGAAGGGGACAACAGAGGATGAGATAGTTGGATGGCATCACACAACTAATGGACATGAGTTTGGACAAGCTCTGGGAGTTGGTAATGGACAGGGTAGCCTGGAGTGCTGCCTCCATGGGGTCACGAAGAGTCAGACACGACTGAGTGACTGAACCGAACTGAATAGAACTGTTCTCAACATGAAAGAGCTCCTCTTGAACTATTTGTAATTGAATCTTCCATATTTCAAGGAATAGACACTAGAGTTTAGATGTCGCATATGATGAAGGTGGCACTAACGGTAAAGAACCTGCCTGCCAATGCAGGAAATTTAAGAGAAGCAAGTTCAGTCCTTGGGTTGGGAAGATCCCCTGGAGGAGGGCATGGTAATCCACTCCAGTGTTTTTGCCTGGAGAATCCCATGGACAGAGGAACCAGGCAGGTCAAAGAGCTGGAAAGAGTCAGACATGACAGAAGCAACTTAGCACGCATAAGTACATGATGATAATTTGGCCTCCTATATCCAAATTTCTTATTTTCATAACATTACTATGTGCAAAATAAAATGGCATATATTAGGCAGAGGCTATTGCTTTAAATCTAAACTTCACTCAATAAGGTTAAAGGAAGAAATGAGCTCTTTAAGACTATACCCTCAGTGGTCTTTGTGTTGGTTCTATTGGGCCAAGTAAATGAATCCAAAGTAGAAGACTGAAGTTGAAATAAAACAATTATTTTTAAAATGCTTACACTGATTAGAAATATAACAAACTGTGAAAAAAAATGCACATTTTTTTACATACACATTTTAAATATGTTAGTGATACCCAAGGCACCTCATGCATAAATTGAAATGGAAATGGTGTTCTGGGTTGTAAAATTAAAAGATACTCCTTCCAGGGTGATTATATGGCATGTGTTCTTTTGGCCAGGAATCAAAAGTAGTCATTGGATACAAAATCTCATTCTCACTAACCATAAAAACTGAAAAGCACGGAATTTAACAAGAATTATGTAAGGCCTATAGGAATAAATTCAATAAGAAGTCTGCAAAACTTACATAGAGAAAACTAAAATTTTACAGAAGGACATAAAAGAATATGTATAAATGATGAGACCTAGTATGTTCTTCAACAGGAAGAACTAATCCTATTAAGAAGTAAATTTCCTTCCACATTCCTTCATAAATGGTAGTGCAATTACAACCAAAATACAAGTAGCATTATTTTTAACTTGCCAAAATTTAAAGATTGTATGAAGGCATAATTGTTTCATAATGGTTAAGTATAACTAAGTAGAAACACTATGAAGGGAGATTTGCCTTCTTCTAAATTATAATTGACATAAAACATTATATTAGTTTTATTGTAAAGACAGTGGAAGTGCTAGTCACTCAGCTTGTGCCCGACTCTTTGTGACCCCATGGACTGTAGTCCGCCAGGCTTCTCTGTTCATGGAATTCACCAGGCAAGAATACTGGAATCAGTAGCCATTCCCTTCTCCAGGGGATCTTGCCAACTCAGGGATCAAACCAGGTTTCCCACACTGGGGGCAGATTCTTCACTGTCTGAGCCACTAGGGAATCCCAGGTAATAGAGTGTCTGTACATGCTGCAAACTGATCTCCATGATAAGTATACTTAACATCTATCACCACACATAGCTACGTTTTTTTTTCTTGTGATAACATTTAAGATTTACTCTCTTGGGAACTTTCAATATGCAAAACAGTATTACCAACTATAGCTATCTTGTTATAAATTACACCCCCATGACATTTATTTTAAAACTTTACACTGTATTTATTTAAATAAAAGTCTGTATTTTTGACCCCCTTCGCTTACTTCACCCACTTCTCAGTCCCTGCCTCTGGCATCCATCAATCTCAATTTGTTCTGTTTTATTGATGAGTTTGTTTTTTATTTGATTTTAGATTCCACATAAAAGTGAGATCAAACAATATTTGTCTTTCTCTGATTTATTTCTTTTTACATAAAGCTCTCAAGGTCCACCCATACGGTCACAAATGGTAAGAATTATTGTTAGTCGGAATAATATTCCATTGTATATGCATCTTTTATATATTTATATATCATGTTTTCTTTATCTATCTGTTGATAGATTTTTTCCATATCTTGGCCATTGTAAATAATGCTTCAATGAATAGGAGGATATATATACAGGTAGGTAGGTAGAGAAATAGACAAAGTATCTTTCTAAGTTAGTGGTTCATTTCTTTTGGATTAAATACTCTGAAGGGGAACTGCTGAATCATATGGTAGTTCTATTTTTTTTTTCAATTTTTTTGAGGAAACTCCATACTGTTTTCCATAGTGGCTGAAACAATTTATGTCACCACCCACTCAGCACAAAAGTTCCCTCTTCTCCACACCCTTATCAGTACTTATTATTTCTTGCCTTTTTGATGACAGTCCTTGTAACAGACATGAGATAATACTTCATTGTTGGAAATTTATCTTGATATTTACAATCAGAATAATTAAACCCATCTAGTGTTGGTACATGGCGAAGACAATGGCAACCCACTCCAGTTCTCTTGCCTGGAAAATCCCATGGGAGGAGCCAGGTAGGCCACAGTCCAAGGGGTCGCTTAGAGTTGGACATGACTGAGTGGCTTCACTTTCACTTTTCACTTTCATGCATTGGAGAGGTAAATGGCAACCCACTCCAGTGTTCTTGCCTGGAGAATCCCAGAGACAGGGGAGCCTGGTGGCCTGCCGTCTATGGGGTCGCACAGAGTTGGACATGACTGAAGCAAATTAGCAGCAGTAGCAGCAGCAGTGTTGGTACAAGGCAGTATAGGAAAATACTAATGAGGTAAATAACAGAAATAAAAGCAAAGACCTAAGGACATATGAGATTTCTTATATAATAAAGACAACATTTCAAATCATTAGGAAAATAATAGATTGCATTAAATATTATTGTGACACCTATCTATGTTATCTATGTATATTCCTGCTTCAAAACTTACTCTAAACCACATTTCAAATGAGATTTGATATTTACATAAAAATACCTAAAATAATAAAATATGATTTAAACATTTTTTTAAATCTTATGGGACACAAGGCTTTGCAAACTCTAAAAACTAAGATCAAAATCCATAATACTCTTTAGTACATCAAAAGATAGTATTCACAAAGTTATTACATAAGGAAGTATGTTTATAATATATGACAGAGGGTCATAACCTTAATATATAGAAAGTTCCAACAAATCACTAACAAAAAAATTCTTCTAAAGAGAAAAAAAATCAATAAATGACACAAAAAGTTCAGAAAAGCACTGAAACATGTATATTACCATATGTAAAATAGATGACCAGTGCAAGTTCAACGCATGAAGCAGGGCACTCAAAGTCAGTGCTCTGGGACAACCTAAAGGCATGGAGTCAGGAGGGAGGTGGGAGGGGGGTTCAGGATGGGGGACACACGTACAGCTGTGGCTGATTCATGTCAATGTATGGCAAAAACCACCACAATATTGTAAAGTAATTAGCCCCCGATTAAAATAAATAAATATTTTTTAAAAGGCAATTCAGAGAGAAGAATGCAAATGGCCTATAAACACAAAAAGGTATTTGAGATGGTTGTTATTGTTGTTGTTTAGTAGCTAAGTCATGTCCAACTCTTTTTTGATCCCATGGACTATACCCTGCCAGGCTCCACTGTTCATTGGATTTCCCAGGCAAGAATACTGGAGTGGGTTGCCATTTTTTCTTCTCAAAGGGATCTTCCTGACCCTGACCGTGGGTCTCCTGCATGGCAGGCAGACTCTTTACCACTGAGCCACCTCAGAAAGCCCATTTACGATAGTTACTTGGCAATAAAAATTTTAAGTGATAAAGAGAATTACTAATTTCACCTTAGAGATTAACAAAGGTGGCAAGTAAGAATATCTTGAGGGAGATATCCAGGACTGGTCTGGGTATGTGCAAATAGAACTCACATTTACTTGTGGTATGAACATTAATTTTTTTAAGGAAGCATATCTCTGTACCAGGCTTCCCTGGTAGTTCAACTGTTAAAAAATCCGCCTGCAATGCAGGAGACCTCCGTTCGATTCCTGGGTTGGGAAGATCCTCTGGAGAAAGGATAGGCTACCCACTTTAATATTCATGGCCTTCCCTGCTGGCTCAGATGGTAAAAAATCCACCTGCAATGTGGGAGAGCTGAGTTCAACCCCTGGGTTGGGAAGATCCCCTGGAGGAGGGCATGGCAACTCACTGCAATATTCTTGCCTGGAGAATCCCAATGGCAGAGGAGACTGACAGGCTAGAGTCCACGCAGTCACAAAGAATCAGACATGCATGAGAGACTAAGCACAGCACAGCACAACTCTGTATCCAAATCTATACATATAAATATATTAAATATATCAATATCTAAAATAGGTATCGATCCCGCTTTGGGTTCCAGCAATCCTACTTATAATACTTTAGTGAAAAAGTGTTACCGTTGCATCAAATATGAATACACAGGATATTTTAATACAGCTTAGTTCAAATAGTGTGTGCTCACTTGCTCAGACGTATTTGACTGTGATCCCATGTTGCCCACCGGCTCCTCTGTGCATGGAGATTCTCCAGGCAAGAATACTGGAGTGAGTTGCCATGCCCTCCTCCAGGTGGTCTTCCCAACTTAGGGATCAAACCCAGGTCTCCTGCATTGCAGGTGGATTCTTTACCAACTGAGCCACTGGGGAAGCCTTAATGACAATGTCCATCCACAGAGGATTGATTTAATAAATATGGTGTAGCCATACAATGAAATTCTATACAGCCGCTGGATATTTTGTTACAGAAAAAATTTAGATAGCATCAAAAGATGTTCACAAAATGTTAAGTGCAGAAATAATATAAAACTATGTATTTGCTGATTCTATTTCGTGTACATGCATGCAAATTCTCAAGTCTTGAGGTTTAGTGATCATTTTGCTACCAACATTTATTTCTGAGACATATTAATAGAGATCTGCACTTTTCACTATAGTTTATTAGTGATTTTTCTGTAATGATAGAAATAAGTAATAAAAGCAATTCAGATTAAAATATTCCGTACTCTTGAGAAAATCAAATTAACAAACAAATTACAAACAAATTAACCTGCTTCACAAAGCAAATACAGTAAAAGGCTGGGAGTTACCTTATTTCTTTCATTTATTTTTTTCATTTTCAAAAGTAGAAACTCTGAATGAGAATTTAAGAAATTTTTACAAAGTTTTATCATCAGTAACAAATTCAGGACAAATTCAGAACTTCCCAGTCCTTGCTTCTGATGTAAACACTGACCTTTCCACAGTAAGTACAGAAATAATCTCTAAAGGTATGCAATAGCATATTTTATTCTCAGGATTGCTTGCTTTCAAAACAAATATAAAACTTAATAATTATTTTTAAATTATATATGTTCATATATTAATACTGTTTTTAGATATACATTATACACTTGGTTTAATTTTATTCATAATTTTTATCAACTCAGCTGGACATTTGAAAGAGTTAAAAAAAAAAAAAAAGAAAGGGATAAGAAACATTTTGTCTAAGCCAAATATTTTTCCCAACCTTGAATAACACAAATCTATTTCAACTGAAGTCTTTTGAATTGACCTTGAAATGCATCACAATTAGTATTTCACATACGTGTGTGTCATCATTTTAATAAGTATTTTATATTCCACCTCATTAAAATAACAAGTAAGATATGAAGGGCTGATATCTTCTTGGTTCTAAAAAAAAATCTGTCAAATTTAATCAGTCTAATTTTGTTCTTAATTCTCAGGATTACCAAATATATTTTTTCAGAGAAGAATTTTGTTTTGAGTTAGAATCAAATTCATTCCCTAATGATGAAAGAAGATTTAAAACAACCAAGAAAAATTAAATCATAATTTTCAATTTATCCACAAACCCTAATGATACTGAAACAGTGATAATTACTATTGTATTTCTAAACAACTTAGATTGTCTATTTTTGCATATTACAGATTTTATCCTTTAAGTTCTATTTGTTTGATTTTTTATAAGTTTCGCAAAGTCACCTGGGAAGCTAGAATGTAGACTATGAACAATTATTTTGAGAAGTCATAATGGAGGCAGGTCCATTCAATTTTTCAAATTTTCCTTTCCTTTAACTTGAGAAAAATACAAAACAAACAGGATAGGAGACAAACTGGCTGGGCTCTAATTCCAGTTTCAGCACTTTCGAGCTACACAAAGGAGGGCCGTAACATCTTGGTTCTAATTTACATGTATCTTCTAGTCGCCAGTTTACACATCTATACATTTCCCTGGCGGCTCAGAAGGTAAAGAATCTGCCTACTATGCAGGAGACCCGGGTTCGGTACATCCTGACCCGGGCTCAGGAAGATCCCCTGGAGAAGATCATGGCAACCCACTCCAGTATTCTTGCCTGGGGAATTTCATGGACAGAGGAGCCTGGTGGGCTACAGTCCATGGGGTCACAAAGAGTCGGACACAGGTGAGGGACTAACACACACAAATTGTGATAACACTCCTTATTTCATAGAGGTTTTTGAAAATTACATGTGAAGTCACTGAAAAATTACACTTCATTTTAAAAATATCTCAATAAATGGTAGTGATTCTTATCAGTGTTATTAATCATAATAAAATATATCCTGGTAATAGGTCAAAGATATAATGCAATTATATTTTGGCTTCCATTGACTGTTTAATTAAACTATTTGTTTACAAACTATCAAATGCTTAAAAGAACAAAGAGAATCCATATATACTTTGATACTGTTGATTCCACATCACATTAATTCAAAAGGACTGTCCCTGATTATATACATTCTTATATGGCAAATCCTTGTTGCATATTTTAAATGATATTCATTTATACTAAACAAAAACAACAAAATATTTTATTTTTTAAGAAAAGGCCTTCTGCTATTTCTCAACTATTGAAAATAATTACAAACTCCTCAAGGACAGGAATCATGTATATCTCTCTCTCCTTCCATCTCCCTCTCTGAGTCTTTCTCATTCTCCCTCTAACAGCAGAAGCAGCATTTAATTTAATCAGGTTTTGTTCTTGCCATGATTGCACTATGCACTAAAACAACAACAAAATAGGAAAACCAGAGCTCCAGAACTGTGGCTATTTTTTAAAATGAGAGCATAAACACTTAAGAGGTATTATACCCCAATCTGGGAATTTTACAACCAGGACACATTTCTAACACTTGCCACTTTGACTAAAGCATCCTATGTAAGAAAGGTTCATTTCTATCTAAGTGGTCTATACCTGGTGATGATGATCATATTCTGTTAGTAAAATAACAAGATAAAACCATTTTAAAACATGATTCTCAAAACTGGCTCATTAAATAGAAAATTAGTTTCCAAAACCTAAAATCTCAAATAAAGCATCTAAAAAATCCAAAAGAAACTCTGTTTTTCATGTGGTCTATAATTCCACAGATCTTTCACCTGTAAGCTTGGCAAGTGCTTAAAATATTATGACTTTTAGAACAAAGGTATCATTCTCTAATGAATTCCCTTAGAAAAATGGTTTGCCATACAGGCATACTAATGGGATTCAAGTAATGAGCATTCTTCCAACACATAAGCCAGATGCAAATTTACACAGCCTAGCAGATCAGCCCTACCAATGTCCAAAGAGAGTATTGGCTTCGTAGTGCTTGAAAGAGGAATAGTTTACACAACTGATAGATGAGAGAACATTTCAAGAGATCTTCAGCCTGTTAACTCACACTCTCATTTGGCAAAAACAAAAGACAAGAAAAACCAAAAAAACATGTATTTACAAAGTCAGTCTTTCTTTGTCTGCAGGTCAAGGGAAACAAAAAGAAGAGTTAGTTAAATTTCCGTTTTTGAAGCACTGTGGCTTCAATTACAGTGAAAACACAGAATGACGATTTGATTCTATAACCTAAGAACGGTTCACAGTCACAATTCTTTAACATTTCTGCTTCTTATTTTATGATAGCCTTTTAAATATCCTACAAATCATTTAAGATTAATATTTAAAAATATTTCTTGAAAGATTTACAGTTGATGAATAGTCAACACCACAAGAATGAATAATTTTTAAAGATGATCTTTGTATATTTGTTTAAAACCCAGTTGTCTGAATGTATATATTTTTTGTCAATCCAGTTAACTTGTAGTCCTAGGAAGCAGGAAAATTCAATAGTTATTTCAAAACAAATGTTCCCTCCTGGAAAGGATGAACAGCACACTCTCTGAAACCTTATTTTTCCTATGTTAATTCTTCAAAAGTATCAAGGGAGGAGTAAATAGGCTATAGCCACAGGAAATAGCAGTCATCTTTGAATTATCTATATTACAAGCCCTACTACCAAGTATTCCCCACTAACAGAATAATAAGTTGAATTGAACAATCTTTAATTTTCTATTATTATTCACTACATTTATTTTCACAGGAAATTTTAAAAACTGTTAATATCATGGTGACTATGAGATAAAAAATACTGTAACTTTATACATTCTTATCAAATACTCTTTAGCTCTCTATTTTTGGTATGTTTTATAATGGGCATTACATATTGGTATATAGATAAACAAACATTCATTTATTGAGAAAGTCAAGTCTGAGGTTCAGTTCTCATGATGCCACTATCAGCTCTGTCTAAATTAATTAGAAAAAAAAAACACACACAGCAGAATAAAAAGCAACTTTTAGAGATTAGCTAGGTAAAAGAAAGACATGTAAAAGTCAGTAGATAAACTTTAAAAAAATCTTCTAATTTGATGGTCTTATATTAATTAGGCACTAAATTACTGATATGTAGAGAAGCAACCTCAAGATGGTTAATAACTGAGACCTTAAGTTTAAGTACATAGTTCAAGCCGTAAATAAGTTGTAGGAAGCTACTTCAATGACATTTTGCCTACATGTAAATGTGTAATACTACTAATACTAACTAGTACCAATCAAATAGCTAACTTTTTAAACAAGAAAGAATAATCAAAGAATACTATCCTAGAATGTGTATTAAAATATCAATCTTTCTGATATTTTCTAAACCTCTTTAAACTGACATAACTATTATTAACTTATAGCACCCTGTGCTAGGTACTCATCCCTCCCCTCATTTCACAAATTGTGTTTGACCTTTTAAAATATAGAACTATGATTATTATCATCACATGTGTCAAAAAATTAGTAAGAAGGTTCCAAAGGGCATTTTATAAAAATGAAAATCAGATATGGAAAATGTTTTTTAATGCCCTCATTCTCATCCTTAATAAGTGACCCCTGCTTTCAGTCTTTGTGAAGGTGCTTAAGACTCATCATTCATAGCAGCTATTCAAGAAATTTCAGTGTCTCCTCTGCAGAGCTGGCACTATCTGATGCAATTAAGCTTCCCCATACATAGTCATACCTTACCTGTGTACCCTACCATTTCTATACACTTATATTAGCTGTATGATCTTAGAAATTATACAATCCCTCTAGTCCTTGTCTCTACACTTATAAAAGAAGATGATGATACTATTTTCTGGTTCATGAGACTATAATGAACATTAAGTGGGATACTTATATGCACTGTTTATTTTTTTCAATATTATTATTGCTAACATGTAATAGCTTTCTTCCCACTCTCTCCTCCCCACACTATCTCCTCCCACAAGACTGTTCTCCCTATTTTCCATCCATTCAGATTACATTAATCCTTCTTGTTCAGCCCAGATATCCTTCTTGCATCAAGTCTTCTACAAATCTCACCTACTCTGACCACTTGGATCTTTACTGTCACAAAAACCCATGTTATCACTAGACGCTAGTTCTGTTTTCAAATTCCTTTATTGGTGATTGCATGAATTTCTACCTTCACTATAAAACTAGTGTTCCTCAAACATCAGCCCTCAGACAGTACTTGTGTTGGTCATACAGAGAGCTATTAAGCATATGAACTCCTGAAGTCCATCCCAGATCTACTGAATAGACTCTGGGCATGTGTCCTGAAAATACAAATATTAATGCAAGACTCAGGTGATTCTGTTGCACAAAAAAGCCTGAGAATCACTGTAAAAACCTGGATCTCAATCTTCGATTCCTATTCCACAGGGGATACATCACTCTTCTCTCCCTCCATCTGAAACAATCTTGTCTCCATCAACCCTCACCTCCTTCTTCAGGCAATTAAGATCACTCTTGTCTCTAGAGTGAGCCTTAGGTCCAATGTAAGAATGCTTTCATATCCTTACACTGGCAAGGGGCTGGTTGAGTAGCACTAGATAAATATTTCCTGGTAGCTGATATACTGCAGTCTTTCAACTACCCCCTCCACCAACCCCTTATTTGTTGAGCATCTACTGCCAGACACTATGCGAGGCGCTGAAGATGCAGACAATGTTCCTACATTTGCACAGCTCTACAGCTCTAACATTTCTCCATGGCTTATTCATGTATCACTTTCCTAAGATACACATAGACTCACCTTAAAATCTTCATTACTTTAGTTCTGGCTATTGTGTTAGGAGAAAAGTTATTTCATCTTTAATTGCCCAAATAATTACTTCTAAGTTAAAACCTTTTGGCAGGTAAGTGGACAGTAGGTGCCAAATTATAGAGCAAGGAAAACGAGACTTGGCAGTAAAAATGTCAATCGAATGCTTACAAAATGAGCACTAGAAAGAGCCAGTGGGTTAGAGACATGCCCATATTCTTCCAAATAAATAGGGACAGAATAATATAAACCCATTCTCCTCTTTGTTTCATAAAATACATATTTGCAAATAAAATGTATGTCTGGAAGCAACATGTAAATCTTGTGCTTGTATCTTAAAAACTCATTACCATCTACTTTCTCATTCTTCTTTTAACTATTTAAAGTATTTTTTAATGTCATCCAACAATATAAATTGATTTGGGGAAACAACTGAGTAATATCAGGCTAGAAACACAGTAATCTGTAGCTGTGTAAATGAGAGTCAAATTGATGTAGAAAATTTTAATGTTTCCATTTACACATTAACCCACTTCTCTGTTTCACATGTGATTTTCATGTAATTGTTAATAGCACATAAAAAAGGAAATTATATGCTTATTTTCAAATAACCTATAGGTAGACTTATGACTAATAATCTACAAACTGTATTTTAATTATTTTTTGAAATAATACACAATAAGTAAGAAAGAAAATGGCAATATACTTATATGCTTGTACATGTTTGTAAGATCACCAAAAAAGAATAGAAGAATGTTTGTAAGATCACCAAAAAAGAATAGAAGAATACATATCAGTTTACACTGTTACTGACAGAGGTGTGCATCTTTTTTTGGAGAAAGCATAAAACTATAAAAAGACACATGATCTGTTAAGTGAAAATGCAGACTATAAAATTCTCTCTACAAAATAAGTACAATGTATAAAGCATGAATAAGCAAACAGACAAGAATTAGAAGGTGTTACAGGCAAATTAAAACAGCTTTAATGAAGTGATAGGGATGTGGATAATTTTTGCATTTCATGTTTGGTGATCTTTTAAAACTGACTGTGTCCCAATGTAGCACCGAACATAAATGAAAATGGTGATTTAGTACAAAAGCTACTCTATTTGGGGCCACTACTCAATGGCCCCAAATAGAGTGTGTGCTGGCCAGAATTAGCTGGCCCTAAATGCCAAGAGCACCAATCACAAAAAATGCTACAGAATGAATTATGACAAAACAAACCAGTGCCCGAAATTCATCAGTATCCCTCCCACAACGTTAAGTAAAAGACTTTCTCTGATTTACATTTTTTTAAATGTATTTATTTTTAATTGAAGGATGACTACAATGCTGTGTTGGTTTCCACCATACAGCAATATGAGTCAGCCCCAGGCATACATAGTCACCTCCCAGAGCCTCCCTCCCACCTCTCACCCATCCCATCCCTCTAGGTTGTTACAGAGCCCTGGTTTGAATCAGAAGTTTCCAAGACTATTTCACCATGAGGTGGGAGGAATCACGGCTAAAGCATACTTTGAGATACTTCTAAAATATGCAGCTTGAGATATTTCCATCTTCCTTCTCTTGTAGAGTAAGCTCATAGTCAGATTTTTATTTCATGTCACAGTCAAGCAAGAACACTGTTTAGGGTCCTACAGAGCAACAGCAAAGGACCGGCCCTAAGAGTTAACTGTGAGAAAATCATTTATAAACTGCCTATTTCCTGTGAAATTAATTACAAATAGATGAATAAGTTTTCTTGAAATGTAATCTCTATAATCAACCTCATCTATACTGTGTGGGACAGATGGAGTAAAGATTCAGGAAGAAACAAAACACAGCCACGTTTAAGAGAACTATTTGTAGACATAATTTATCAGAAATCACAAAAATGTGATCTCAAAGGAAAAACTCAATTGAAAATGAGGTCTTGATAATAAAAGAAAAAAGAGGGAAAGGGTCTTTTTACATAGTGTCCATCCAAAGCTTAAAACCACTAACATGGTTTACAGTTCTTGAACTTTATCAGTCGACATTGTGTGACAAAGTTTGGCCTTACTAGTTATATGACATATTCTACTTGAGCAGTATGACAATTATTGGACAAGTTAACAGCACACATTCATAAGGAAAGTAATTATGACATACTTGTGTTCAATAGATGTAATATAAAGCATAAATTTCTCAAGGACAGAAACCAATGCTCATATTTAATACATGCTGAATAAAGTACCTATTTGAAAAAATCATTTTAATGAAATTAAGACTTCTTTCAAGGTAGAGACAATGAGTAACAGTAACATCCTGTATAGGCTTAGTTTATCTGACCCAACCACTGCTTCCAAGAAAAAAAAAAGGGATAAAAACAAACAACTGCAACAAAACAGAGTCCATGAGAAATTAAAAAAAAAAAAAAAATATATATATATATATAAAATGATGCCTTGCTACATCTAAAAGTGCAGTACAATCAGAGGGCTAAGATTGAGTGATGGTAAAGTCAATTATATGCTAGCTGGGTGACCTTGAATAAGTCACTTAACCTCTCTGGGCCTCAAAATCCTCTTTTACAAAAAGGTGGACAGTTGCCATATCACTGTTTTCATAGGATTGGATGAGGTAACATACACCAGGAGGCTATCTGTAAATGAGTTAAGGGCTCAAATGAGTAATAACTGTGATTGTTTTCTTATATTATTGTTGTGATGGTAGAAAATGTTGGGTGCTGCACAGGAGGAAGAGGAGAGGGGGAAGAGAAGGTTAAGCAGGAGAAGGCAAAAAAAAAAAAAAAAAAAAAAAACCAGCTTGCTAAAACCGGGCAGGAGAGCTTCAAGACATAATTTACTCAGAATGAAGCCTGGTCAGTGAGTGTTCACACCTCCTTCACCTTACTGCTCATTCCACCACCAACCTCACCTCCCGTTTTACATCTGCAACCTACTTCCTTCTAGGGCTACTCCTCCTACAAACGACTTTTTTTAGCAATTGCCCTCTCCTCACTCAGCTTCAGATCCATACTTTTCAAAGGTGTAGCCTTCAACGACTGACACTCCTCTAGGTCTATTTACCAGCATGCTCCTATTCCTACGTCAGGGAGACAAGTCTCAGAACTTATTTCAGTGGACCGCAGTGGCATGTGCCACAGATGAGCACTTCCGTTTTCAACTCTCTTCTGCCTCAGCTTTGAAGACATTATCTGCAGGTCCTCCAACTAACCCTCTGGCTGCTGCTTAGCTGTTCTTTAATCTTTATGGGCTCCTTTTCAGCATTCCACTGCTTAAACTACAGTGCTCACCATATAGTGATCTCCATTCTTTTCTCTCTTTCCCTTTTGAATTGTATTCATTTATACAGTTATACTACCACTTACATGCTGACAATGTCCAAGTTCTTGTCGATAGTAATGACTTCTTGCTAAGCTCTAGACTTGTATTTTCCAGTCTCCACTTGGATATTCCATGCGTGCGGAAGAGTCAGGATTTCTCAAATTGAACTCATCTGCCCTCACACCTCATCCCCTGTCCCACCTGCAACCTGGCTGCCCTCTCCCCATATCAATAAATGATCCCATCAGAATCTTGGGATTTTCACAAAGTCCTCTCACTTCTTCCTCACAAATGCTTTAATTTTGTATCTTCTCTTTTATGTCCCTGTCTCCTTTCACCAATTCTTTCTGGATTTTTGTAGTGGGTTTTCATCTCATCTCCCAACCTTAGGTCTTGCTCCACCCTCCACACTTCAAAAGTTTCTTCCTTAACTAAGAATCTGTTCAAGCAGTTCTCCCAGTGACATCCCTTCACGGGTCCCTTTGGCCTTTAGAACAAACCATAAACTCCTCTATAAGCTACAAAAATGATCTTTATAACTTGATCACCACTTATGATCTCAATACCAACTCTTATCACCTCCTCACCCCCACTCCCAAATCAAGCCATTTAAAGCTACTTGCAAATCCTTAATCCCATTTATTTTTCCAGATTATTTTCCTATACAACATTCATTCTGCTTGGAACATTTTCCACAGACTTCTAAACCCCATTTTCACCTAGAAATTTCTATGTGATACCTCAAATTTCTGTATTCCTAATATGTGTATTTCTGCTTTCAAAGAACTCAATGATCCTACATTGTAATTCTTTTCACATTTCTTGATCAAAATAGTAATTTAAACAGTGCCTTGAATTTGAGGACTATAATTCAATGCTCTTTCTCTCCACATATATGATACTGTGTCTAATGAATAATTATGATTTACTGTTCTAAAAGCAAATAGTTCACCCAATATCTATGGCATTCACTGAGTCAAACACCCAACCAATCACTGGATAGAGAGCAAAACCACATGGAGATAACATAACCTCAGCATGCTGTTTCAGTCGTTAAGTCACGTCCAACGCTTTTGCGACCCCATGGACTGCCTGTCAGGCTCCTCTGTCCATGGGGTTCTCCAGGCAAGAGTACTGGAGTGGGTTTCCATGCCATGGCAACCCACTCCAGTACTCTTGCCTGGAAAATTCCATGGATGGAGGAGCCTGGTAGGCTGCAGTCCATGGGGCTGCTACTAGTCGGACACAACTGAGCGCCTTCACTTTCACTTTTCACTTTCATGCATTGGAGAGGGACATGGCAACCCAAGAACCCCCTGGGGTTCTTGCCTGGAGAATCCCAGGGACTGGGGAGCCTGGTGGGCTGCCGTCCATGGGGTCGCACAGAGTTGGGCATGACTGAAGCGACTTAGCAGCAGCAGCAGCAGCAGCCTCCAGAGGATCTTTCTGATCCAGGGATGGAACCCGCATCTCCTGCATTGGCAGGCAGATTCTTTATCACAGAGCCACCAGGCAAGCCCATAATCTTGGCTACATGTATTTTATACACACAAATTAAGATGGCAGAAGATGTATGTAACATATTAGGCAATTTCAAATATCAAATAACAGGTGAACGGTGAAATCAACAAGGGCTAAAAGAAATGCATGGAAAATACAGACCACTAAGTACAAAACTGGCTACTCATAAAAATTTTTAGAGAAAATACTTATGTTAAACTTAAGTACAACAGGACCCTGCAGTAGAATTAACAATAGTGAACACCAGATATTAAGTTTTATGAGGTCAGGGAACAAGTCATTCACATTCACTCCTCTGTCCTTAAGGCCGAACACATGGCTAGATCATAGTAGCTGCTAAATAAGACTTTGTGTCGAACTGAATTTTAAACTGTGCAGCTGGTGATGCAAGAAAACATCTGTTTAAAAAAAAGGCAGCACTTTTTGCCATTCACCATTCCAGAAAAAGGTAATTTGTATATGTGTTTACTAGAATTCTTTCCTCAAAAGTGAAATATTGCTTCACTCTTTGGTTGGCAAATGTGTTGTTTCAAGATGGAGAAGAATCTGCTTTAAATGAAGAGAAAGCTATTTCAGTCCATAATCCTTCAGAGCCAATTTTGGATCTTAAAATGCATTTTCATCAAAGAATCTTAACAAAAAGATTCCTGCCAATTTAACCAAGACATCTAAAAATGTTTCAAGCTAAAGCCAAGCTTTCTGCTCAGGAACATTCTAATTGAGATCATGTTCTCTCCCAAAGTTCTTCCACTGGGTCAACAGCCACCTGAATCACATGGCTGAGTAACAGACCGTAATCACCCAAGAACTCACAACTGCATTCCATTTAGGAATTCTGCATTTTTCTATCATTTATGCTGGGTTTTAAGTCCTGAAATTTCTTTGTACCCTACAGAGATATTATAATAAACCAAAGCAGAGACACATGTACCTTTGATTTATAAGTTAATTTGACACATCCCTCTTATTTCCAATATATGGAAACTGAGACCATGTAATATAAATTATTAACCCAAGTACACTTAGGGCAGCAGCTGGGATGGATACTGGGTCTCCTCAGCTTTCTACATAAGCTATGTTCATGGAACACCAATACTTTCACTTGCATCATTGTATCAATTCTGGTAGTCACGTGAAATACTTAAAATGGGACTATTATTCCTTTGTAACAGGCGAAGAAATCAAGCTCCATTGAGCTGTCAATTCCCTCAGGTTGACTGAGCAGCAGAAGCAAAACTAGTATTCAAGTCTTTCTATCATTGTCTTTTACCAGGAGCACCACATTGACAAGGGCCTTTTTTCCTTTCAGTACAAATGAGCCAACGACAATGTAAATTATCTGGTACCTACCATTCTTCAAAGGAAGATTTGCTATAATCAAAGAGAGTTACAATTACCAGAGGTTGCAGGCCACAAAGGATAATGAGGCAGAAACATGTGTGTTAATCAATTTTGAGGTTTCACTTAAATAATCAACCATTCTTTCAAAGCTGAATCCAATCAAAAGATACTAACTTGTATACAGTGGGCAATATGCATAACATCTTCTTTTATTTAGACATTAGGGATGAAATTTCCCATCTGTTGCTTCAAATCAAATAACCATACTTAAAAAATAATACCTTATGTGACAACATTTTCTTTGAAGGATTAATTTAAAGTCATTATGACTGTTAATCATGAAATGTTAATTTTTAGCAAGTAAAACTGGGTCTGGACAAGTCCATGTGTATTAGCAGTAGGCTAAGAAAGGAATCTAGCATGGAATTTTAACACTTGGTTCTAATCATTAATGCTGCAGTACTGGCCTATTTACAACCTGACATTTGTTTTTGCACTTTCAACATCCCATGACTTTGATGCAACAGTAAATAGCTTTAAGAGATGACACTGTGCCTTAGCTGGGTCTGTATTTTGACTAGCAGGTCTTGGCATCATGTCCAGTTCTGATACCTCTCCCACATGCTACATGCTGGTGAAAAATGGAAAAAAAAAAAAAAAACCTTAAAAAGAAAATGCTACTGCTCTTAAGCCATTTGGAGATATAACAGGTCTAAGTTCTTAGCTAATTTATACATCCAAGTTCTACTGCAGCAACTTCTAACCACCACATCTTTGTTTCTTTAGATTCTTAATTTTTTAGATTCTTAAATATTTCTTAATTTTTCCATAAAGTCCCACGTTTCTAATATTCTGAAGAGGAAGGTGGCAAAATGTGGGGGAAAGACTATAAACAAATAAAAATTCAAAAGACAAGACACACAGAACTACACTTGATTTCCATTACCTCTTTTCAGCCACACAATTTCTACTCGAGTACCTAGGATTTGGCAGGTATCCATATTAGGACATTTCTATTTTATGGTAAAATTCAAAATATAAACTGATAAAAGAGCTCTAAAATCTCACAAAAGTGAATATTTGTATATATGAGGAGTTAAATAGTTTCCCAAGATATATTCTATACCTACACAGGAGATTCTTATAATGTCTGGGAAGTCTATGGTTCTGAATCATCCAATAGTATCTGCAGTCTGTGTTACAAAACTTTCCCAATAATCAGAATATAACAAGATAAATGTTGTTATGAACATCATTGAAAGAGTTGAATATTCTCTGAAGTAATGACAGATGTTTCATAAGTTTGTGATAGCTCAGGATTTCCACTGAACTTTGGACATTGTAGAAGGTTGGGCTGGTTATTTGGGCGTCCTCTATAATTTGAATTCTGGAGTGATGAACATTTATATTATGTTGAGAACATATCCACTACCTAGTATTTGGCTCTCTTGAGTGAATTAATAAGCATCCTAACTGTCGAGTCCTGATGGCTGGCTTAGAACTGTTCTGCTTAAAATCTCACACACTAGATCCTCTTCTTTAAGAGTACACCCCATTTTCAGGCAGAACTACACTACAACACATTCTTCCGAAATGTTCTGTATCCTATCAGGACTGAAGGTAACACTGGCATCTTACATTCAAACGTGGCCATTCTAGAGAGATTTTTCCAAAGATGAAAACTTCAAAAACACAGAGCAGAAAAGTCGCTGGAGAAATGGCCCAAGTAAACAGGGGTATCTGGGACACTTGACATTGTCTTGTTTGCAGTGCCCCAACATGGGCAGCAGGGGGCGCTCCTGCATGAAGCAAACCCTCCCCTCCCCCCAAGTGCTCCCCAAAGGGGAAGACGGAGGGTTTTTCTCTTAGCACTTGCCCCAAGTCCAAAGAGGAAGAAAGTAAGGAGTCCTGCTGTCCATAAATCACACACTCTTTGAATACCATTGCAGAAGTGACCAGAGATGATACATGGGTCTGAGCATGCGTTTTGAAAACAAGCTCGTCAATTTTTATTTTTATTTTCTCTATTTTGGTGGGCAAGAAGGGTTAAAGGACCAGGTAAGCAATTGGCAGGGAATGGGGCTTGCCATCAGCTGTAAAGACAGCATCTCCCAAAGCAACAAGTGGCTATCAGTACCTGAGGGTCATTTTTTAAGCCTCTCTGCTACAGTTTAGTTCCCAGGTTACATTCTCGGTGAAATGTCAAGTCAAACTCCTCCCTGTTTCTCCCCTCTTCTCTCTTTCTCTAAGCATACCTCAAACTCAGAAAAATCACTTGATGAAGCAGATTTTTCACTGAACCTTAGGAAATATGACTTCTGCAGGGGTTCTCCTGCATGTGGCTATGTTTTGCAGGTGAGTATGTGACGCATTTTACACCCTCTTTGCCAGGTCCCACGATTTCAAATCAGATTGGAAAAACCCTTAAGGACCAGAAACAGCCAGCTCTGAAATCTCAAAAACAGTGCCGCATCCCACTTCATACACATACTCATGCACACCCCACCCCCACTGGCCGGATCCTTTCTCCTTCCTGTCCCTAAATGAAGGTCTGTGGAGACACAGCTATAAACCTTAATACTCACCATATTGACTTCAGAAACCATGTCGATGCTGGCAATGTCAATGTTCATTCCCACTGCCACAGGGGGACCTGAAAACCAAAAGGACCAGCCACGTGATTTCTCAGAACTTCGTGCATTCTTAGCAAGAGTCCCCGGGCATGGGCACGGGACAGTCCTCCCCAAATCCCTCCCCACTGCTAACCCTCAAATTCTTCAAATCTCTGCTACTTTCATTTAAGAAAAGGGTGGCAGGTAATCCTCTGAGAAATGCTCCATTAAATAGGCATGCACGTGCCCGAAGGGTGAGGGATTCCAGCTCTTCTACATATGCAGATGTCTCAGCATAAGAATACACACAACCCACAAAAGCACCTGAATCCAGCTGGGCTAGCTCAAGGGAAATATTGTAGAAAGCACTGAAACCCCCTTCTTATTCTTCCCATCCCCTACCCCCTTCAGTGAAGGTTTTAACTCTTTGAGATTTGTTAGACTCTGGAGTAAAATTAAATGGACATATCATTGTATCTAAGGCTGAAGCAAAAGAGATCTCTGGCCCTTCTCCCCCTACCCTCCCTGTTCTGCAAGCCCCACAGGTCCCCTCTAGCCCCATCCCAGCTGTCCCCCGCAGTGAGGCTTCCAGGACTGGGTAATATCCAGAAAGCAGCCAATTTAAACCATGGCCTGAACTCCTCCAAAGAAGGCGGGCACAGGGGGTTAATGCCACTTCTCAACCAACTGTCTGCATATCTTGTCCTCAAAAACGTTCCTGGTGGCCTTCAGGAAGCCAGGTTCACTGGCACAATATTAATTAAACTTAAGAGGTTTGTATCTCAGCAAAACAAAGGCGGTGAAGCAAAGAATTTAAATAGTGAAGCTGGAAGACAGCGGTCTCCAGTATAGGCTAAGAGGGTATCTCTGAAAGACCACCTAAGTGCTGGAGAGTAACACACAGGCTTAAGTTTGGATCATTTTCTCAATATGGTAACACAGAGACTCAGTCAATACACCACATGCAACCCACAGTAAGGGAGAAGAAAGACAGCGCACAAAGCTCAAAAGACAGCTTAGGCAATAGCTGCTGGGCTGTTTCTTATTACCAAGGCAACCCCATTACCTCCAAAATCTGGTCTCAGCCGAATATCATAACCTTTCAGGAGTCTATCCACCGTCTCTTTAACCAGCGACATATTACTAGGGTCATTGACACTAAGGAAAGAAAAGACAATAAACAGGCATCAATAAAACAGCAGGCACAGCGCTTCAGTAGCTATCTGATCCTCACTACAGATCCTTGCTCACAGAGGTATGCAGACAGAGCCCTTCAAAGTGAAAAAGGAAAAAGAGAAACGCTAGGCACACTTACCTCTGCGCACAGACGGCGGCGATTATTAAGGGGAATGACCAAATCCCAAAGTAGTCCTTTTTCCGGACTCTCCACATCCCTTTAGTTTTGGATGGGTTGAGGGTTTCACTGAAGAGAGGAGATCCAACTTAGTCTGCCCAGTGCAGTAATTCTAATGTGAGGCGCATGCGCACGGCGTACCAAAACATCAAAGGGGCAGCAGCGGTTGCCTGGGACCGAAAAGATTTTCTTGTTAAAGGGGGAAAAAAAAAATTAAAGGGGAAAAAAAGGGAAAACATATATATATATATAAATATATATAGGTACAGTATATACGTATTTGAATAATATAGAAAAGTCACCCTACAGGAGGACCCACGGTAAAAATTTTTGTTGTCCTTTTGTTAAGACAAAAACAACTAGAGCGTCTGGTAAGTTTTGGTAGTGGCAGGAGGCGGTTTCGCACCTCGCGGGTTGTGTGTGTGTGGGGTGTGTGTGTGTGGTGTGTGTGTGTGTATGTGTGTGTGTGTGTGTGTGTGTGTGTTTCCTCTTAAATATGCAGAACCAGATTAGGAATTTAAAGGAGAGCAGGTGTGTAGTGCTAGGGGAAAATGAGTGCCTGGGAGTCGACTTCTGGTCTCAGCAAGCGGCGGGGAAAGGAATCTGAACTTTATTTCCAAGGCACAAAGCATCCCCTGCCTAGGGCGAGATGGGTGCTAGAAGTGGGGGTTGTGTGGCGGAGGTGGGGAGGTGGGGGAAGGAACAGGAATGGTGGGAGCGGGAGTGGAAGGTGGAGGGAGGGAAGAAACCGATGGGAGGAGTGTTGAGCAATGGGTTGGATTTGGGGCCGGGAGTGGAGGGGGTACGTAGCGTGGAGAATAAGAAACGGAAATATATATATATATATATATATATATATATATATATATATTTATATATATATATTTTTTTTTTTTAAGAAGAAAATGATGCCTGGTGTTTTCTAGGAGTCAAGGAGCAAGCTTTTCTTCACTACTCACGAGCGATCTGTGTCTTCCTCCTCCTTGCCCTTTGCCCCCTATTCCCAGAGAAGAAAACCTCGGGGTCCAGGTTTCTGGCTGAGTGACTTGTCTGACCCGCCAGTCCAGATTATTTATAGCAGGAAGGGCGGGGGCCAGGGGGATGGCGAGGGGAGTAGAAAGCGCAGTCTCTCCAGGTTTCTCTCTGCTTCTGCACTGGGAAATCATTAGCAGGGAGGGTGGGATTTGGAGGACGGGGGATAATGGGACGTGGGGACTTAGGGATGCTAGGGGGACAAGAGACCCCGACTGCGACCGGGTGCAGGAAGCGCCGGCGGGCCGCCCACGCCCCCTCCGAGCACGCGCACTGGCGCGCACACGTGCGGCAGCCGGCCCGCCCGCCGCGCGCCCCTCCTTACCTCGCTGGCCTGCGCTCGTCGCCCTCTCCCGCCGCGCGGCGCTGGTGCCCCCCCACCCCGGCCCCTCCACCTTAGGCCCCTTGGCCGCGGCTAGGGAGGGAGGGTGGTGAGGACCGACACCCGGCGGCGCGTCGGGACCTGAAATACCCGAGCGGTGCCCAGAAGGCAGGCAAAATGAGGCAGGGGCCGGGTGGGTCGCCCGGGGCCCCGCACCTCCCGCGGGCTCCACGCCACCTCTCCCTCGCTTCCCTGCTCGGGGCCAGGAGGGGCTAGCACACCCCGGGGCTGACTCTTCCCTCCGGCCCGAGGCTTGACCCGGCTCTCCGCAGCCGCCGGGACACAGGCAGTAGCGAGCGAGCTCGGGGGCTCCAGAGGGAAGGAGATACACTGAAGAAATCTTTCCTCCGCTCGAGAGAAAGAGACGCCCCGCGGGCGCCGGGAGACGCCACTAGGCTCCGGCAGCGGGGCCGTCTGAAGGCGCCCGGAGACGGCCTCTCCAGGTTCTCCGAGGTTTATTGGTAGTTGAGGGGCTGGGAGGGGAGGGCAGGGACTCCTGCTACCCTCCCAACACCCCTCCTTTGTGAAGAACGAGAAAGGTCGGAGCTCGAACCTGTCTTCCGAACCCCAAAGCGGGAACTTGTAACTCCTCCACCTAATCAGCTTAGCCAGTAACTGAGCGCCTACTGTGTGCCAGAAGTGCTTCATTTAGTTCATTCTTGCACGCCCAGGTGCATTAGGTAGCACCCCACTCTACCCACATCATGAATTTAGAAGCTGGTGGGCTCAAGCTGAGGAACTTGCCCAAGGTCACCCAGGTGGCCAGAGGTGAAACCAAAACTACACTCGAAAGCCCTAACCATTAGACCAGACCGTCTTGACGCTCACGTCGCGACCTTGCGGGCTCCTCTTGCGGCGCAGCTCCCGCGCCCACTGAGCCCCCGGCGGCCTTCGGAGGCGCGGGCAAGCACACCGCACCAGGCGGATCCCCACCCCGCGTCGGCGGAGACGAGGGGGCGCCGGCCGCCGCACAGGGTCTCTTCAAGGCCCGGGGCCCAGCGGCACTCTTGACCTATTTTACCTCTTGACAGTCATCTTCCTCCCCAGCCTAGGTCAGGGGTTATCCTGGGACGGCCGGGGAATGACTCCAGGGGAAGTGTGGAGGCGGGAGCGCTGCGAGGTGAAGCGGGAATCCGACAGCTCCGCGGGGACAGAAGGCGAGCGGCACGCGACGGGAGGAGCATTTGCCCTAACCCGCACGTGGAATTTCTGCTTTTGAGACGGTGAAACAGCCCCTTAAACACTGCAGCTTCACAGAGCTACAGCCTGGCGGGCTACCCGGCTCCTAGAAGTCCCTCCAGAGACACAGCATGAGAGACAGTGAGATAGACACAGAGAAAATGAATCTATAAGTCTCCTATCTGTAATTACTTGGGTAGAGAGTTACAGGAATCAAAATACAGACCAATCGCCCGGGCAAACTGCCGATTTCTCTCTATCCCTTGTTTTACAGACACAATGGAAATGTTTTACACAGGCTCACTCTTTTAAAGGGGGTGGGTGGGTGGGTGGGTGGGTGAGTGGGAATAGTTTAAATGATTATTAATAACATTATACCAGTGGATTCCCAAAAGAATTTGACATCACCAGCTGGTGAAGCCCTGGAAAACTTTTCTTCCTCTTGAAAACACCTCGAAACAGGATTTTCCTTCTGACCATTAGTTATCCATATTGCGTTTGCTGCACTACCATCTCATCTTTATTTAGGCTCAGTTCAATTTCAGTTGAAAGAACAAACAGCAAAATCAGGAATACTACCATTCGTCTTCCAATAATAATAATAATGGCCTAGTGAAACCTTAAACTATGTATTGAAGACCTAATATATACAGAAAATCAAGGGAAAGGAGGGCAAATAATTAAACAACAAGTAAGGCAATAGCACATACTTTTGGGCTCAAATCCCAGTTCAAATACTTAGTATCTTTGGAGTTTGGACAGGCCACTTAACCTTTCTAAATCCTAGTTTCCTCTTCTGTAAAAATTAAATACAATGCTTTTTTTGTTGTAGAATGGTATAAATATATGTGTAGCATTTGGTACATGATTAATAAATATTAGCAATTTTTAATGAATAAGGCATAATGAATGGGAAGAAAAGCAAACAAGGTTTAATGGTATTAGTCTATAAAGACCAAGTGGACATATATTTAGTGTAATTCTCCTGAGAAAGCATAAATTAGTTTGAGAAGAGAGGATCAGATACTTCAAGGGAATTATCAAAAAGATAAGGATAAGAAGAAAATATATTAAAGTCCCAAGCAGCAATCAAAAGGAGAAAAGACAAAGTCATAGTTATTTTCCTTTTGTGGTACCATCTCAGTGTTATTTCTTAATAATATCTGTAACTAATGCAAACAGGTATTCTTACTGGTTACAAAATCCAAGATCAATTTATGTCTAAAGTGGGTCTCTATTTTATAGCAGAATCAGCACTAGGACATCTCTCTGGAAGATTTGGCTGATAACGCTGCCTAGGAATGTGAAAATTGGAACAATAATGTGCAAGGGAAGGCACTACTGGATTCTGGAAATGTGTTAGTTGCTGGAGAGCATCCTCCCTGATCCCAAATGTATAAAGGGAAGGCGATGTGTAAGTACTCTGAAGAGATCATGATTCAGAATCATCTCTTGAGTATGAAGCATATAAATGCCAAGTGATAAGATAACAGTCACTAATCATCTGGTATTTATCTTTGCTATAATATTTATTCATTTCTTCAATAAACCTGTATTGGCTATTTGTGATAGTTGCCATTTGTGTCTGACTCTGCAAACCCATGGGCTGTAGCCCACCATGCTCCTCTGTCCATGAGAATCTCCAGGCAAGAATACTAGAGTGGGTTGCCATTCCCTTCTCCAGGGGATCTTCCTGACCCAGGGATCAAATCTGGGTCTCTGTATTGCAAGCAGATCCTTTACCATCTGAGCCATCAGGAAAGCGTAACTGCACCCAACTTGTGGCTCAAACCCATAACGCTGGGACTAAGAGTTCCATGCTCTCCTCACTGAAAAGTTCAGTTCAGTTCAGTTCAGTCACTCAGTCGTGTCCAACTCTTTGTGACCCCATGGATCGCAGCACGCCAGGCCTCCCTGTCCATCACCAACCCTCGAAGCTCACTTAGACTCATGTCCATCGAGTCAGTGATGCCATCCAGAAATCTCATCCTTTGTCGTCCCCTTCTCCTCCTGCCCCCAATCCCTCCCAGCATCAGAGCCTTTTCCAATGAGTCAACTCTTCGTATGAGGTGGCCAAAGTACTGGAGTTTCAGCTTTAGCATCATTCCTTCCAAAGAAATCCCAGGGCTGAAAGCATCAATTCTTCGGCACTCAGCTTTCTTCACATTCCAACTCTCACATCCATACATGACTGCTGGAAAACCATAGCCTTGAATAGACAGATTTTGTTGGCAAAGTAATGTCTCTGCTTTTTAATATGCTATGTAGGTTGGTCATAACTTTTCTTCCAGGGAGTAAGCGTCTTTTAATTTCATGGCTGCAGTCACCATCTGCAATGATTTTGGAGCGCAAAAAAATGAAGTCTGACACTGTTTCCACTGTTTCCCCATCTATTTCCCATGGAGTGATGGGACCAGATGCTATGATCTTCGTTTTCTGAATGTTTACTAAGCCAACTTTTGCACTCTCTTTCACTTTCATCAAGAAGCTTTGTAGTTTCTCTTCACTTTCTGCCATAAGGGTGGTATCATCTGCATATCTGAGGTTATTGATATTTCTCCCAGCAATCTTTATTCCAGCTTGTGCTTCTTCCAGCCCAGCATCTCTCATGATGTACTCTGCATAGAAGTTAAAAAAGCAGGGTGATAATATACAGCCTTGACGTACTCCTTTTCCTATTTGGAACCAGTCTGTTGTTACATGACCAGTTCTAATTGTTGCTTCCTGACCTGAATATAGGTTTCTCAAGAGGCAGGTCAGGTGCTCTGGTATTCCCATCTCTTTCAGAATTTTCCATAGTTTATTGTGATCCACACAGTCAAAAGACTTTGGCATAGTCAATAAAGCAGAAATAGATGTTTTTCTGGAACTCTCTTGCTTTTTCCATGATCCAATGGATGTTGGCAATTAGACCTCTGGTTCCTCTACCTTTTCTAAAACCAGCTTGAACATCTAGAAGTTCACGGTTCATGTATTGCTGAAGCCTGGCTTGGAGGATTTTGAGCATTACTTTACTAGCATGTGAGATGAGTACAATTGTGCCTTAGTTTGAGCATTCTTTGGCATTGCCTTTCTTTGGGATTAGAATGAAAACTGACCTTTTCCAGTCCTGTGGCCACGGCTGAGTTTTCCAAATTTGCTAACATATTGAGTGCAGCACTTTCACAGCATCATCTTTCTGGATTTGAAATAGCTCCACTGGAATTCCACTAGCTTTGTTCATAGTGATGCTTTCTAAGGCCCACTTGACTTCACATTCCAGAATGTCTGGCTCTAGGTGAGTGATCACACCATCATGAATATCTTGGTCTTGAAGATCTTTTTTGTATAGTTCTTCTGTATATTCTTGCCACCTCTTCTTAATATCTTCTGCTTCTGTTAGGTCCATATTATTTCTGTCCTTTATCGAGCCCATCTTTGAGTGAAATGTTCCCTTGGTATCTCTAATTTTCTTGAAGCGACCTCCAGTCTTTCCCGTTCTGTTGTTTTCCTCTATTTCTTTGCATTGATCACTGAGGAAGGCTTTCTTATTTCTCCTTGTTATTCTTTGGAACTCTGCATACAGATGCTTATATCTCTCCTTTTCTCCTTTGCTTTTTGCTTCTCTTCTTTTCACAGCTCTTTGTAAGGCCTCCTCAGACAGCCATTTTGCTTTTTTGCATTTCTTTTCCATGCGGATGGTCTTGATCCCTGTCTCCTATACAATATCACGAACCTCAGTCCATAGTTCATCAGGCACTCTGTCTATCACATCTAGTCCCTTAAATCTATTTCTCACTTCCACTGTATAATCATAAGGGATTTGATTTAGGTCATACCTGAATGGCCTAAATCAAGTAGTGGTTTTCCCTACTTTCTTCAATTTAAGTCTGAATTTGGTAATAAGTAGTTCATGATATGAGCCACAGTCAGGTCCTGGTCTTGTTTGTTTTTGTTGACTGTATAGAGCTTCTCTATCTTTGGCTGCAAAGAATATAATCAATCTGATTTCGATGTTGACCATCTGGTGATGTCCATGTGTAGAGTCTTCTCTTGTGTAGTTGGAAGAGGGTGTTTGCTATGACCTGTGCATTTTCTCAGCAAAACTCTAAGTCTTTGCTCTGCTTCATTCCGTACTCCAAGGACAAATTTCCTATTATTCCAAGTGTTTCTTGACTTCCTACTTTTGCATTCCAGTCCCCTATAATGAAAAGGATATCTTTTTTGGGTGTTAGTTCTAAAAGGTCTTATAGGTCTTCATAGAACCATTCAACTTCAGCTTCTTCAGCATTACTGGTTGGGACATAGACTTGGATTACTGTGATATTGAATGGTTTGCCTTGGAAATGAACAGAGATCATTCTGTCGTTTTTGAGATTGCATCCAAGTACTGCATTTCAGACTCTTTTGTTGACCATGATGGCTACTCCATTTCTTCTGAGGGATTCCTGCCCGCAGTAGTAGATATAATGGTCATCTGAGTTAAATTCACCCATTCCAGTCCATTTTAGTTCACTGATTCCTAGAATGTCGACGTTCACTCTGCCATGTCTTGTTTGACCACTTCCAATTTGCCTTGATTCATGGACCTGACATTCCAGGTTCCTATGCAATATTGCTCTTTACATCATTGGACCTTGCTTCTATCACCAGTCACATACACAACTGGGTGTTGTTTATGCTTTGGCTCCATCCCTTCATTCTTTCTGGAGTTATTTTTCCACTGATCTCCAGTAGCATATTGGGCACCTCTATGTCAAACATTATTTGATAAGCACTAGGGGATAATGTGTTGAAAAGGCAGCCATTGTCCTTAACATTTTGGAGCTTTTGACTGTGGAGAGAGGAGAATAGAATAACAGATGTAGAAGATATTGTGAAGAAGATAGGATATTAGGAATCCATCAGTTCAGTTCAGTTCAGTCGCTCAGTCCTGTCTGACTCTTTGCGACCCCATGGATCGCAGCATGCCAGGCCTCCCTGTCCATCACCAACTCCTGGAGTTCGCTCAGACTCACATCCATTGAGTCAGTGATGCCCCCAGCCACCTCATCCTCTGTCATCCCCTTCTCCTCCTGCCCCTAATCCCTCCCAGCATCAAAGTCTTTTCCAATGAGTCAACTCTTCACATGAGGTGGCCAAAATCCTGGAGTTTCAGCTTTAGCATCATTCCTTCCAAAGAAATCCCAGGGCTGATCTCCTTCAGAATGGACTGGTTGGATCTTCTTGCAGTCCGAGGGACTCTCAAGAGTCTTCTCCAGCACCACAGTTCAAAAGCATCAATTCTTCGGCACTCAGCCTTCATCACAGTCCAACTCTCACATCCATACATGACCACAGGAAAAACCATAGCCTTGGCTAGATGGACTTTTGTTGGCAAAGTTATGTCTCTGTTTTTCAATATGCTTTCTAGGTTGGTCATAACTTTTCTTCCAAGGAGTAAGCGTCTTAATTTCATGGCTGCAGTCACCATCTACAGTAACTTTTGGGGCCCCCCCAAATAAAGTCTGACACTGTTTCCACTGTTTCCCCATCTATTTCCCATGAAGTGATGGGACCAGATGCCATGATCTTCGTTTTCTGAATGTTGAGCTTTAAGCCAACTTTTTCACTCTCCTCTTTCACTTTCATCAAGAGGCTTTTTAGTTCCTCTTCACTTTCTGCCATAAGGGTGGTGTCATCTGCATATCTGAGGTTATTGATATTTCTCCCAGCAATCTTGATTCTAGCTTGTGCTTCCTCCAATGCAGGATTTTTCATCATGTACTCTGCATATAAGTTAAACAAGCAGGGTGACAATATACAGCCTTGACATTCTCCTTTTCCTATTTGGAACCAGTCTGTTGTTCCATGTCCATAATTAGTGCAAATAACTCAGCTTGAGGGTTTGGGTAAAACTTGCCTGCTGAAGTGATATTTTAACATGAGATTTGAAAGATGAGTTAGCCTGATGAAGAGTTAGGGAAAGAACATTCTAGGAAGAAGATATAGTATGTGAAAATATCCAGGGCCAAGAGAGGTTGGAAGGAAGAACAAAGACTAGGGTACAAGGGTAAGAGTGGCTCCAAGAGTGATGTGGTGGCAAGCTGGGCCAAAGCAATTTGGTCCATTAATCTTTTGAAGTAAAGGAATGACAGTTAAAGAATCTGCCTGCAGTGCAGGAGACTAGGGTCTGATCCCTGGATTGGGAAGATCCCCTGGAGGAGGGCATGGCAACCCACCCCAGTATTCTTGTCTAGAGAAAACCCATGGACAGAAGAGCCTGGTGGGCTACAGTCCATGAGGTCTCAAAGAGTCAGACATGACTGAGCAACTGAGCACAGGCCAGAGGAGTGACAAGGTGAGTTTTAACCACACTGGAGGAAGGTGTTGATCACCTTAGAGGATCTCTTCTTGCAAGAATCCAGGTGAGACATGATGTTGGACTGAATTAGGACAGTGACAGTGAAGCTGGAGAGAAGTGGCTAGAGTTGTGTGGGAGAAATGGTTAACTTTGTGATGCATGGGCTATGGGGAAAGAGGGAGAGGGGTTCAAGAATGACTCATACATTCTGGTTTGAGCAACTCATTGGTGGCAGTAGAAGAAAGTTGATGGGAATCATACATTCAGTTTGGCTCATGACAAATATAAAGTCCCATCTAGCCAGCTAAGGTGCACTGGATATTTTGTTATATTGATGCTGAGCACTGATGTGGAGCCAATACAAACTGACACTTTACTTCCCTCTCTGTCTGAATTTTTCTTTTTAGGACATATTACTATTAACATATTTTATTTTGCCTATTGTAATTCTGTCTTCCTACATGAAATGAAAGTTCAGAAAAACAGAATTATGCCTGCTTTCCTAAGTACTAGGATCCCGGTGGACTACAGTCCCTGGGATCACAAAGAGTCAACAAGACTGAGTGAATAACACTTGGCCCAGGGCTATAGAATAAACCTAATACATATGTTCTCATGAATAAGTCATTATTTCATGATCCTGCAGATCATCCTCCCACTTAAATCATGCGAGTTTATGACAACTTATGCAAGGAGGATATATAGAGTAAGAAAGGAATCTTCTGGAAATTGACAATTTACAGCCCTCCAGAAGGGTGAAATTAGAAATGGCCCCAAAGGCAAGAGGAAAACCACAGTGATGTGATCAAAGCCAAAGAAGGAGAATATTCTAATAAAGAAGGACTAGTCAACTGTATTGAATCCTTACGAGGTTTTAAAGTTTCTGAATAGATTACGTGCTTGTGGTATACAAGATGAGCCAGTATTTCCCTCTGCTACCCTGATTTCTTCCCCAGAGTCTTGCACAGTTCAGTCAGGGGGAGGCAGAGGTGATATTCCACAACATAGCCTTTATCCTGTGAGAAATACATATACGATATGTCCGCAAGTGCCAGAGCACCTTTTCTGACTTCCTGCTGCTGGTGTAGCCTCAGAGATGATGATCATGGATGAGGTTCTCATGGAACCTGGGTACCTACTTTGCCAGATTGATTAAACATAAGTGTTTATTATTATTTTTTAAATGAATAATGAATACTTTAGCTTTGAATATTGATTAGCATCTTTTTAAATAGTGCTCTAAATTTCAGGAATACTGAAAAGTAGGAAGAAAGTAAAAAATATATATTGAAAGAAAATTACATTTATTGCTTTCAGTACCCACTTACTAATTACTACCAGTGTTTTCAAGTCTACACCTTACTCAACCTACTGTAATGTATAAATAGGAACCATTTTTAAATAACCTCTCAAGTACTAAGTATCTTATATATGAATGCACCTTTATTTTTATATGCTAAAGAATATTCCTGTGTCGCTCAGTTGTATCCGACTCTTCGCAACCCCGTGAACTACAGCCCGCCAGCCTCCTCTGTCCATGAAATTCTTCAGGCAAGAATGCTGGAGTGGGTTGCCATTCTCTTCTTCAGGGGATCTTCAGGGGATCTTCAGGGGATCTTCCCAACCCAGGGGATCTTCAGGGATTTTCCCAACCCAGGGATCGAACCTGAGTCTCCTGCATTGCAGGCTGATTCTTTACCATCTGAGCAACCTCCAGGAAAGCCCAAAGAATATTTGTAGATTTTATCAAATATTTTTCCCTTACACTAGTCAGAAATAACCTTCTGTATTTGTCTGGCAAAGCTTGCCTTCATAGACACCAGAAAGTTAGATATCTCATATATTACCATAAACTCCAAGTTATGGGCTTACAGTTTAATGAGGGTTTCCTCTGCAGAATTTCTATGCCCACTGAGTCCTATTTGTTTCTCCTTCAGCAGGTAGCACTAACATTAAACCTGAGTGTCAAAAAAGTTTTAACCAGAGTAAGACTTATGACATATAGATCTATTTAAATTACTTAACTGAAATATAACATGTGGTAATAATAATAAAATTGGTCTGTCAGATGCTGTTCAAAATGTTCTCTATATAGTAATATATTTAATCTTTACAATGTGTCTATAAAATATTAATAATTATTACTCCCATTTTACCTATAAGGAAACAGAAGCAGAGATTAAATATCTATATAAGATTGCTACCAGAGCCCCTGCCCCTGCAGCAGTCTACTGCTGACCCATACCTCTGTAGGAGACACTCAAACACAGTTCTGTTTCAGTCTCTGTGGGGTCTCTGGGTCCCAAAGAAAGGCAATGCCAAAGAATGTTTAAACTACTACACAATTGCACTCATCTCACGTGCTAACAAACTAATGCTCAAAATTCTCCAAGCCAGGATTCAACAGTATATGAACTGTGAACTTCCAGATGTTCAACCTGGATTTAGAAAAGGCAGAGGAACCAGAGATCAAATTACCAACATCCACTGGATCATTGAAAAAACAAGAGAGTTCCAGAAAACCATCTACTTCTGCTTTATTGACTAGGCCAAAGCCTTTGACTGTGTGGATCACAATAAACTGTGGAAAATTCTTCAAGAGATGGGACTACCAGACCACCTGACCTGCCTCTTGTGAAATCTGTATGCAGGTCAGGAAGCAACAGTTAGAAGTGGACATGGAACAACACACTGGAACTAAATTGGGAAAGGAGTGTGTCAAAGCTGTATATTGTCACCCTGCTTATTTAACTTCTATGCAGAGTACATCATGAGAAACACTGGACTGGATGAAGCACAAGCTGGAATCAAGATTGCTGGGAGAAATATCAGTAACCTCAGATATGCAGATGACACCACCCTTATGGCAGAAAGTGAGGAAGAACTGAAGAGCCTTTTGATGAAAGTGAAAGAGGAGAGTGAAAAGTTGGCTTAAAACTCAGCATTCAGAAAACTAAGGTTATAACATCTGGTCCCATCACTTCATGGCAAATATATGAGGAAACAGTAACAGACTTTATTTTCTCAGGCTCTAAAATCACTGCAGATGGTGACTAAAGCCATGAAATTAAAAGACGCTTACTCCTTGGAAGAAAAGTTATGACCAACCTAGATAGCATATTCAAAAGCAGAGACATTACTTTGCCAACAAAGGTCCATCTTGTCAAGGCTATGGTTTTTCCAGTGGTCATGTATGGATGTGAGAGTTGGACTGTGAAGAAAGCTGAGTGCCAAAGCATTGATGCTTTTGAACTGTGGTGTTGGAGAAGACTCTTGAGAGTCCCTTGGACTGCAAGCAGATCCAACCAGTCCATCCTAAAGGAAATCAGTCCTGAATATTCACTGGAAGGACTGATGCTAAAGCTGAAACTCAGATACTTTGGCCACCTGATGAGAACTGACTCATTGGAAAAGACTCTGATCCTGGGAAAGACTGAAGGCCACAGGAGAAGGGGATGACAGAGGATGAGATGGTTGGATGGCACCAACAACTCAATGGACACTAGTTTGAGTAAACTCCAGGATTTGGTGATGGAAAGGGAGGCCTGGCATGCTGCAGTCCATGGGGTCGAAAGAGTCGGACATGACTGAGCAACTGAACTGAACTGAAGATTGCAGTTTATAAGAAAATGTTAATGAACTCAGGCTCTTCTTGATACCTATGTGACTTTATATATAAAACTCCCACAGATTTGTCTACAGTTCTCAGCTTCTCTCACCCATTGCGTTAATATAACAGAAATAAAATCTTAGCTCAGACAAAGGGTCTCCACACCTAATGGAGATTTGATTTAACAATCAAATGAGCAATGGAAATTTTGAGAGCTGGAGTTACCAGACACCTTTTGAAGGAAAAAACTTTTTAGCACCACCTCAAATGAATCGATCTTCAGGAGTACAGTGCAAAATGAAATTACTGATGCTCCAAATGGAGGTGAAATTGTTAGATGAGGAAATTACCTGAGCTCTGACACCATGGGGATTCTAATTATATTCATGAACAGTCTCAGAAGCAATAGAACACCACATCCCTTATACTAGAAAAGGCTAGAGTGGGAAAGTCCTTCTTACTAACTGCTTCTCAGACCTGCAGGGGAGGTGAGGTGAGCTTATGAACATAAATAAATGAGTAAAACTGATGTATAAGCAGTGACACTGACAGTCCTAAGGAGTAATTTCTCCATGTCTCTCTCATCAGGTTGGTTTTTAGCTATGGTCAGTGAGAGATGGCCAAACATAGGTGTACATTCAGTGTCCAAAATGGAGTTTTCCAGAATGTGGGTCACACAATCTGAGGCCTCTCGTGATGCTCTTCTTCCAGGGTTGTTTTTCTAGTAGATCCCTGAGTTAGAAAGCCTAGGATTTACAAGCCTTCTGAGGGCCTATAAAAAATTTTGGAATTATAAAAAAAGTGCATATTGGATCCAAATTTTAAAAAGTAAACTGCAATGTAGAAATTAAATGTTTAATTAAATGTCTATAAAAATTTAATGTTATTCTAATTATACAGATTTAAATTTCATATGGGAAAGGTGCATTTTAATGTGCTTTATATTAATATTATGTGTCGAGGGCCTCCTAAAGTTAAAGGCCTTGGACATATGAAGGTCTTAAAAAGCGCCAGCTGTCTCCAGCTTTAGGCAGAATTACTCTCCCTACTACTATCCAGATAATGTCAAGTGTGTGTGCATGCATGCTAAGTCACTTAGTCGTGTCTGACTCTTTGTGACCCTAGGGACAGTAGCTGACCAGGCTTCCCTGTCCATGGGATTCTCCAGGCAAGAATACTGAAGTGGGTTGCCATGCCCTCCTCCAGGGGACCTTCCCGATCCAGAGATCGACCTGCAACTCCTGCATTGCAGGCGAGTTCTTTACCACTGAGCCACTGGGTAAGTGCAATGTCAAGTGTAGTGTCTTGCTTGTTTGTTCCTATTTTGGTTTTGATTTTGTTTTTTCCTTTAAGTCCCCTTTGGAAGCATCTCCATTTGCTAATTCTACAAAGAACTTTCACTCTTGTGTTTAATTATTCCCCAGGCTCAGTGCATTTACCTAACTTTTATAAGGCACTCGGTAATTGATAAATTATAAGTGCAGTTCTTATTGATAGCTAATACTTACTGAGTGCTCTCCCTAACTGGCTCACTTTCTAATAACACCAATGATTACTCATTTAATTCTTTGTAGTGTATTTATTATTGAGCAGTATATTATTCAGTGACCTTGGGGTTGAAAGTGACAGTAACTGAATTCAAAGTAGCTACAGTAAGTGACCATTTAGTCATGTAAATGAAACTTAAGGGTGTTCAGCTTTAGCTACAGGTGGATTCAGAAGCTTAAACTGCTTCATCTACTAATTCTGTTTTATGAAAGTTGGCTTCATTCTCAGACAGGCTGTCTTCCAAAGGGCTTCCCTTGTGGCTTAGCTGGTAAAGAATCTGCCTGCAATGCAGGAAGACCTGGGTCTTCCAAAGATGGCCATGAGCTGCTCTGGTTTAGCAGCCCTGAGAGGTTTAGCAGCCCTGAGAGTATTAGCAACTTACTCCCTCCTCTAAAGTTAGATGGTAGGACTCAGTGGAGGCTGGGGGACTTGATCACAGTTCTACCTTCAATCTGTCACTTGCTCTGATGGGTGGGCATGTGTTCACCCCTGGTCCTGAAGCTGGGGTGGTAGTGTAGTGTAGTGTCAGTCACTCAGTCATGTCCAACCTTTCAGACTCCATGGGCTGTAGCTGCCAGGCTCCTCTGTCCCTAGAATTCTCCAGGCAAGAATATTGGAGTGGGTAGCCATTCCCTTCTCCAGGGGATCTTCCCAACCCAGGGATCCAACTTGAGTTTCCTGCATTTCCTGCATTCTTTAACCATCTGAGCCACCAGGGAAGCCCAAAGCTTGGGTATACCATATCCAAACCCTGTGGACTGGGAATGGTTCAGGAATAATTACCCAAAGAAAGACCACTCATGTGCTCTTTCCAGGAAGAGGAGGCATGGATGCTGAACAGATAAAAGTCACAGATGTCTACTAAATGTAGGATAGGTGTTACTACTGACCATATCTTTTTGATAAATAAATAGTTCCATAGGGACTTGGATCTGACTAGAAGAGGGACCCAGACTCACCATATCTGTCTTACATGAATGTCCTTGCAGCTAGCTGACAAGACTGAATGAAGACATGCATCAGTCTAGGACATCTGATTTCTCAGATCCGTGTCAAGATGGATGGGTGGATGATTGCTACTCACATTTCAGCAACTCACATAGTCATCCATGAAACAGTCATCCACACAATTATTTTAAAATAGTCATAAATACTCGCAAGAACCAATGGAAAAGTTTAACAGAAGTATAGATAAGAATGACTAGAGATAGAAGATTCTTAGTAACTGAAAATTTGGGTAACTGAGACCTGTTATTAAAAATATTGTATTGTCAATATCAAATAATTGCATTTGTTCCATGTACACACAGTGAAACCTATCTGTATTAGTCAAGTAAACTTTTGAAAGAGTGAATTCCACAGCAAACTTCTTTGCTGTTTAAGCATTTAAATAAAATAATTCCTATACTTATAATCATAGGATATTTCCTTCCTTATTAGTGTTAACACGTGTGTGTGTGTGTGTGTGTGTGTGTGTGTGTGTGTGTTATTCACTCAGTCGTGTCCAACTCATTGTGACCCCATGGACTATAGCCCACCAGGCCACTCAGTCCATGGAATTCTCTAGGCAAGAATACTGGAGTGGGTTGCCATTCTCCAGGGAATCTTCCCAACCCAAGGATCGAACCTGGATCTCCCACCTTGCAGGCAAATTCTTTACTCTCTGAGCTACCAGGGAAGCCCAGTGTTAACACATAATTTTTCTTAATAATTAAAATTAACCTTTGTTTAATATTTAACTATGACATAAGTCATCGCTGATACTAAATGACCTTTCCTGATACTTATATTCCAACCTTTCTACACCTCACTTAATTTTCACAAAATACTATGAGGTAAGTTCTAATATTATCCCCATTTCACAATATTCTGTAAGTGTCACATTGTGATTAAGAAAAGCTTCCCTTCAGAAAAAGAGGAAAGGAGAAAAACTAGTCAAAGTCTATCAGAGTGAAGATTTTTTTTAATTGGAAACCTAAAGAGTAGATGATAATAACCACTGTTTCCTTCCATTTGTTTTAGCATAATTCTTCCATAATAGAAACTGCATGAATCATGTTTTGTTCCTATTTCCTGAGAAGATGAATTTAGTTTTAGGTTCAAATAAATGATTAAGAGCTGTGAGTGAAAGTGTTCCTACCGAGGGCTACGGCATGGGTTAGTCTAGAGCATAGCCATCTAGCCGTCGTCTGTAAAATAAAGAAAGACACTTTCAGGCCAGAAGGTCCAACAACCAGTAGTTACCATTGTTTACTTTTTAAAATGTAACTTAACAGGAGTTTAGACTTAAATCACTTTGTTTTGGGGTGCCAATGATATATCAAAATAAGAAGCAAAGAGTACTTTGGAAATCTGGTACGCTCCAATCATATACTTTATCTAGAAGTTGGCATGTAGATACTTGATAGTTAAGAGATGATTTTGAATGTTATATAGATACGAAAATCTCAGTTTGATACTAAGATGCCATCAGCATTCTTCTATGACTTGTTGCTGCTGCTGCTAAGTCACTTCAGTCGTGTCCGACTCTGTGCAACCCTGTGGACTGCAGCCTACCAGGCTCCTCCGTCCATGGGATTTTCCAGTTACTTACCCATTTTAATTGAGAAGAGTGAGTCTTTAGATGCAGACCATTCAGATTCTCTTTGTTTTTTTTTAATTGGGGGTTTAGTTGCTTTACAATGTTGTAGTTTCTGTACAGCAAAGTGAATCAACCACAGGTATACATATATCCCCTCTTTTTTCGGATTTCCTGCCCATCTAGGTCACCACAGAGCATTGAGTAGAGTTCCTTGTGCTATACAGCAGGTTCTCATTAGTTATCTATTAATATTTTATACATACTAGTGTGTATATGTCAATCCCTATCTCCCAGTTCGTCACACCCACCCCTTTTCCGCCTTCAGTGCCCATAAGTTTGTTCTCTATGTCTGTATGTTGATTTCAGCCTTGTAAACAGGTTCGTCTGTACCATCTTGCTAGATTCCATGCTGCTGCTGCTAAGTCACTTCAGTAGTGTCCGACTCTGTGCCACCTCATAGATGGCAGCCCACCAGGCTCCCTCATCCCTGGGATTCTCCAGGCAAGAACACTGGAGTGGGTTGCCATTTCCTTCTTCAATGCATGAAAGTGAAAAGTGGAAGTCACTCAGTCGTGTCCGACTCTTTGCGACACCATGGACTGCAGCCTACCAGGCTTCTCCGTCCATGGGGTTTTCCAGGCAAGAGTACTGGAGTGGGGTGGCATTGCCTTCTCTGGGCTAGATTCCATATAAGTGTGTTAATATGTGATACTTGTTTTTTTCTCTTTCTGACTTCACTCTGTATGACAGTCTCTATGTCCATTGGTTTTTATCATTATAACTATATTTTATTTTTGGTCAACAGTACTAGAGTTCCATACAAGGCAGTGAAATTACCTTTATTTAATAAAAAACATTTAAGTTAAAGGTGAGTAAATAAAAGGAAATAGTGATAAAATAACAGAGCAGGTGGTATGTGGATTTGACAAAAATAATGTAGGCGGTGTGCAAACATTTGGCAATCTTTGACTAAACAATTTGGGCAGGAACAATCTGCCAAAGTTCTGTAAGAGAAATTGTCATAGTTTAGATTGATGTGAAGGCCTTCTAATTTTAAGGAATCTATGATCATCAGAAATCACTCGTGTAAGTGATCAGCATACAGGAAATGCGAGGTGAACCTGAACATCTTTAGACAGCAGGGTTGTCTTTATGACACAGATGTCAAAATCAAATTTGGCACATCAGTGAGTATACTGAATATATATTCATGTAGACATGGGCTCAGTTTTGCAGGGAGCAAAAAGATGAATTAGACAAGGTTTCTCTCTTCAAGGAGCTAAATGGTAGCAGGCGAGGATGAGGAAGCTAGCAAAAATGATTAAGCAGTAGAATATTAATGTCACAAGAAAGGCATAAACTTAGAAGAGCATAATCCAAGGAGACTGCAGGAGAAAGAGATCATGGCTCGTTAGAATTAAAGGGAAAGCCTTTGCTGTCAAGATGCTATTCTAAATAAATCTAGAAGGATGGGTAAAATATTACTGTAGTTATTAGCAGGCAATCGGGAAGTTTGAGGTAAGTTTCTTCATCCACAAATCAGTGTCTGGCTAAAGAGAGATAAATGGCTGGCAAAGGCAGCCACCACGATGTGGAGAACCTCGATGTCAGAATGAGGATTTCAAATTATGTAGATAGAGGAAGGGTTCCCTGGGATCCAGTCACCCTTTAAACATTTGTCAGCAATGTTATATTTGCTGCATCATTTTGAACAGAGATCAGCAAACTTTTTTGCAGGCTACTCAGTTCTGCAGTAGTAGCATGAAAGCGACCATAGACAAGCATAAACAATAAGGGTGCATCATGGGTTAAGGAGTAATAGAGAATGAAAGGAAACAATCCTACTGGGAAAATATGGTGAGAGCTTCCCAGGAAAGAAAAGAAACAAGCCAACAACCAAGACACTTCACCTATCATGTAAATGGCACTAGTGATTTGAAAGTCTTTTATGTCATTTCTATATTCAAAATGGCTTTCCAGGTGGCTCAGCAGGTAAGGAATCTGCCTGTGATGCAGATTCGATCCCTGGGCGGGGAAGATCCCCGCGAGGAGGGCATGGTAACCCGCTTCAGTGTTCTTGCCTAGAGAATTCCACGGACAGAGGAACCTGGTGGGCTACAGACCGTAGAGTCTCAAAGAGGCCGACACAACCTGAGCAACTGGACACGAGCATGAGCACTATATTCAAAAGGGCAAGAGAGTATCTGGCAAGTCTGGCACGACATCATAGATAGCTTTAATCTTAGTGTGCAGCTGAGCTGACTTGGGAAAGAAACCTGATATCCTAGATTCTGCCCAGGTCCAGATGGCTTCACAGCTGAATTCTACCAAAAATTTCGAGAAGAGCTAACACCTATCCTACTCAAACTCTTCCAGAAAATTGCAGAGGAAGGTAAACTTCCAAACTCATTCTATGAGGCCACCATCACCCTAATACCAAAACCTGACAAAGATGTCACAAAAAAAGAAAACTACAGGCCAATATCTCTGATGAACATAGATGCAAAAATCCTCAACAAAATTCTAGCAATCAGAATCCAACAACACATTAAAAAGATCATACACCATGACCAAGTGGGCTTTATCCCAGGGATGCAAGGATTCTTCAATATCCGCAAATCAATCAATGTAATTCACCACATTAACAAATTGAAAAATAAAAACCATATGATTATCTCAATAGATGCAGAGAAGGCCTTTGACAAAATTCAACATCCATTTATGATAAAAACTCTCCAGAAAGCAGGAATAGAAGGAACATATCTCAACATAATAAAAGCTATCTATGACAAACCCACAGCAAACATTATCCTTAATGGTGAAAAATTGAAAGCATTTCCCTAAAGTCAGGAACAAGACAAGGGTGTCCACTTTCACCGCTACTATTCAACATAGTTCTGGAAGTTTTGGCCACAGCAATCAGAGCAGAAAAAGAAATAAAAGGAATCCAAATTGGAAAAGAAGAAGTAAAACTCTCACTGTTTGCAGATGACATGATCCTCTACATGGAAAACCCTAAAGACTCTACCAGAAAATTACTAGAGCTAATCAATGAATATAGTAAAGTTGCAGGATATAAAATCAACACACAGAAATCCCTTGCATTCCTATACACGAATAATGAGAAAGTAGAAAAAGAAATTAAGGAAACAATTCCATTCACCATTGCAACGAAAAGAATAAAATACTTAGGAATATCTCTACCTAAAGAAACTAAAGACCTATATATAGAAAACTATAAAACACTGATGAAAGAAATCAAAGAGGACACTAATAGATGGAGAAATATACCATGTTCATGGATTGGAAGAATCAATATAGTGAAAATGAATATACTACCCAAAGCAATTTACAAATTCAATGCAATCCCTATCAAGCTACCAGCCACATTTTTCACAGAACTAGAACAAATAATTTCAAGATTTGTATGGAAATACAAAAAACCTCGAATAGCCAAAGCAATCTTGAGAAAGAAGAATGGAACTGGAGGAATCAACTTGCCTGACTTCAGGCTCTACTACAAAGCCACAGTCATCAAGACAGTATGGTACTGGCAGAAAGACAGACATATAGATCAATGGAACAAAATAGAAAGCCCAGAGATAAATCCACACACATATGGACACCTTATCTTTGACAAAGGAGGCAAGAATATACAATGGAGTAAAGACAATCTCTTTAACAAGTGGTGCTGGGAAAACTGGTCAACCACTTGTAAAAGAATGAAACTAGATCACTTTCTAACACCACACACAAAAATAAACTCAAAATGGATTAAAGATCTAAATGTAAGATCAGAAACTATAAAACTCCTAGAGGAGAACATAGGCAAAACACTCTCAGACATAAATCACAGCAGGATCCTCTATGATCCACCTCCCAGAATGCTGGAAATAAAAGCAAAAATAAACAAATGGGATCTAATTAAAATTAAAAGCTTCTGCACAACAAAGGAAAATATAAGCAAGGTGAAAAGACAGCCTTCTGAATGGGAGAAAATAATAGCAAATGAAGCAACTGACAAACAACTAATCTCAAAAATATACAAGCAACTTCTGCAGCTCAACTCCAGAAAAATAAACGACCCAATCAAAAAATGGGCCAAAGAACTAAAAAGACATTTCTCCAAAGAAGACATACGGATGGCTAACAAACACATGAAAAGATGCTCAACATCACTCATTATTAGAGAAATGCAAATCAAAACCACAATGAGGTACCACTTCACACCAGTCAGAATGGCTGCGATCCAAAAATCTGCAAGCAATAAATGCTGGAGAGGGTGTGAGAAAAGGGAACCCTCCTACACTGTTGGTGGGAATGCAAACTAGTACAGCCACTATGGAGAACAGTGTGGAGATTCCTTAAAAATTGCAAATAGAACTACCTTATGACCCAGCAATCCCACTTCTGGGCATACACACCGAGGAAACCAGAATTGAAAGAGACACATGTACCCCAATGTTCATCGCAGCACTGTTTATAATAGCCAGGACATGGAAACAACCTAGATGTCCATCAGCAGATGAATGGATAAGAAAGCTGTGGTACATATACACAATGGAGTATTACTCAGCCGTTAAAAAGAATTCATTTGAATCAGTTCTGATGAGATGGATGAAACTGGAGCCGATTATACAGAGTGAAGTAAGCCAGAAAGAAAAACACCAATACAGTATACTAACACATATATATGGAATTTAGGAAGATGGCAATGACGACCCTGTATGCAAGACAGGGAAAGAGACACAGATGTGTATAACGGACTTTTGGACTCAGAGGGAGAGGGAGAGGGTGGGATGATTTGGGAGAATGCCATTCTAACATGTATACTATCATGTGAATTGAATCGCCAGTCTATGTCTGACGCAGGATGCAGCATGCTTGGGGCTGGTGCATGGGGATGACCCAGAAAGATGTTATGGGGAGGGAGGTGGGAGGGGGGTTCATGTTTGGGAATGCATGTAAGAATTAAAGATTTTAAAATTTAAAAAATAAAAAACTAAAAAGAAAAAAAGAAAAAAAGAAAAAAAAAAAAAGAAAAAAAAATAAAATAAAATTAAAAGAAACCTAAATAGCAAAATGAATGCCTGCCTATTCTTTTTTTCCTCTCAGCAGCTAGGAGTTCGTGGTCTACAAGGAGCTGTTTGATCCTTCCATCCTTCTACATGGACAGGAAAGTACAAATGGGACATTAGAGAAGAAAACCACTGAGATCTTATCTTGACTAAAATGTCATTCTACCAGGAGAGAAAGTAGAGTAACAGAAAATGATACAGTGTTTAAAAAGATTAAATTTAAAAGTTAAAAAAAAAAAGCAGGTATCAGTTAAAATACCTTTTAAAGACAGCAAATCAAATTCATAGATTTTGGAAGACCCAGTAATCATTGAGATGTTAAGAGACAATATAAAATTCATATAAATTTTTATAGATAAAATGAGAAACTTTAAATATCTAGTTTGCAATAGGAATCTCTGGTCTGTAACTTCAAACAAGTTCATTTATTTATTTTCCTGTTATAATGTTGTGCAGGAGACATTGCAAATGCTCAGCCCAAATTCCATCAGATCATTTTTGTATTCCAACCCCACACCCAACACACACATATAACATATTTTGAGGGATAAATCTGTGGCCAGTATCTGCGTTCAGCCTCTTTATTTTGCTACTCTTGGGCTATAGTGGCAGCCGTTGGCCACTGGGAAATACCTGGAAAATTTGCAGCCTCCCGCAGTGCCAATTAAATCGTCTAGTGGGAAATAAAACAATTCTTATACAACTTACACTCCAGAGTTCCTTTGTGGAGTTAAATTCAAACTTATCCTCTAAATGGCTTTTGCTTGGAATCTCACCCTTGTTTAGTTTACCCTCCCTTTCCTATCTTATTTCACCTCTGTGCTTACCATTTGCTCATAAATCCTCTCTTGATCTGTTCCTGGAGAATGAACCTAAGACCAGTGAAGCTTTCAGATGCGAAACAGGGGAAATTGTTATTTCTGAAAAATAAGACATCATTGTGTGTTAGTTGCTCAGTCCTGTCCAACTCTTTGAGACACCATGAACTGTAGCCTGCCAGGCTCCTCTGTCCATGGGATTTTCCAGGCAAGAATATTGGAGTGGGTTGCCATTTCCATCTCCAGGGGATTTTTCCAAACCATGGCTTGAACACAGGTCTCCCACATTGTAGGCAGACTCTTTACCATCTGAGCCACTAGGTAATCAGAAGTCTAAGACATCATTATCGGAACTCTGAAGACAAGACTATCATGAGTTATAAGCAATATTAGTATTACTGTTTTTTAAGCAATAGCTGTGTGATTGGCTGGTGGCTCAGATGGTAAAAGTGTCTGCCTATAATGTGGAAGACCTGAGTTCGATCCCTGGGTCAGGAAGATCCCCTAGAGAAGGAAATGGCAACCCACTCCAGTCTCTTGCCTGGAAAATCCCATGGAGAGAGGAGCCTGGTAGGCTACAGTCCATGGGGTCGCAAAGAGTCGGACACGACTGAGTGACTTCAGTTTCTTTTCTTTTTTCTTTGTGTGATTGGGGCAGGGGGAGAGAGAGTACATGTTACAGGCTTTTCCTGTTTCTTAGTTGTCTCAAATGTAAAATAGGGGTGTCTTTAAAATTCCTCTCAGACCTAAAAATTCTAAGACCTAAATCAGGGGTTGGCAAACTGACCAAATCCAGCCCTGCCTTCTGTTTTTATGAATAAAGTTTTACTGAAATACATCCATGCTCATTAGTTTAAATATTGTCTATGCTTACTTTTAGCTACAACTACAGAATTGAGTAGCCTCTGAAGTAGGTCTCTTTTCATCCTCAACATTTTTTTTTAAGTCTGATGAGGAAATTGAGACAAAGGTCAAGTCACTTGCCCTGGTTTACAGGGCAAGTAATGGAAGAGCCAAGACTCACAGTCATCCTGCTTGCAGAGTTAGCAATTCTAACTAGAGCCCTGAGCTACCCTGATTTGGGAAGGCCACAATGAAAATGAATGTAGAATCCTTCTGACTCATAGTGACTGTGCTGTGTTTATTTTGTCTTTAGTAGCAGGGTGAACATTAACAGGAACCATGTGGAAGCATGAATGGAGGAGAGGGAAGGTGTCAGCAGGTTCAACAAAGTTGTTAGGAAATAACACCAAGAATAAAATATAGCCTGTTGATTTTTTCACCATCACATGCAGTCCTAAAATGTAGTTACATGTTCTTTTCTTTTTTTTTTCTTATGGTGCAAATCATAGACACGTTCACAAACAAATTCACAACTAAGATGCTTGATTTAATCTTCGCATGCCAGCTTCTTGCGTCTCTGAAGCGGAACGAATCATTTTATGCCACTTCTCACGTCTCATCCCCTTCCCACTTCCTTTGAGATTGCAGTTCTGCTTAGGCAACATGGTGAATGACAATGCCACGGGTAGACAGTTTTACTTTTGACCAGTCCACAATATTACAGTGCATCAGCAGAGTCTGTCTTGGGTTTTTTGTTTTGGAGCCTATTGACATAAATTCTCTCAAAATATATTTATATATCCTTTTCCAATGAGGTGGCTTTTCATTTGGATGGAACAAGTTCATATACTGATGTAAGCTGAAGATGAAGAAAACATCCAAAAGAGGAAAAGGCAGACATTTTTCAATTTATCTTCCTTAAATGACATATTGGATTTTGATCATGGAGAAGTAGGGGGTTGGCTAATATGAATTCCTATTTCTTTAATTTTTTGGTTAAAAATTTTGCTACTCACTATTTCAACAATTGTATGATATGAACTTGGTTCAAATACCTGGCTTTGTTCTTTATTGCTTTAATTTAACTCCATTCTTCATGTAGGTAAAGTGGATGATGACATTCCTTATTCTGCCCCAGTCACATCTCCTAACATAACCATTTGTAGTAATGTCTGCATTGTGATTAAATCAATTTCTCTGTCTCTGTCCCTCTTTGTCTATGTGTGTGTGTGTCTTTGTATGTCTTACATTGCCATTGTTAACCAACTGCCTGAGAACATAATTGTACTTGCCACTGTGATAAGTACTTAATATGCTTCATTTAAACTTCATATTAGTCTCTGAGGTTGGATTTGACAGCTACCATTTTCAGATGGTTGTAAAAGGTTGTAAAAATTAACGGACTTGCCCAAAGTCACTTGACCAATTAATACTATAATAAAGATTCCAACTCAGGTTAGTCTGCTTCTGTCTTAACCCTATACAAGAACCCAAAAAATTAAGATACAGAAATTCTCAAATATTAGGGTGAATCAAGAAGTAGATTGCCTGTGGCGATCAGACCTTATGACAAATCTAAATCAAAAGGGTGAAGGTAAAGAAATTTTATTATCAAGGTCAAGAACAGATTGATAATGTCAATCATCATGATCGTTAGATGAATAAGCATTTATTTTGGTTAGAAGCTTCATAGAGATCAGGGATTTGTGGCCAGGAGTCTGATGTTCTTAGCATCTAGGCTAAGATGCAACTTAACAGAAAGAAGGTAGAGTATATTGTGGGTAGCAGTGGGAAACATTTTGGTGCACAACTATAAAGTGGTATTATTATAAGCGTATAAAAAGAAGTTCTGATAACTTAGGAAAGTTGCAACGTTTGGGTGTTTTTGGCAAATTTATTTAAAGAAAGCAAAGGGACAGAGTATCATGGTTTTGAAAACACCTATTATTTAAATAGTATCTCCTTGCTTTGAAAAATGTGTATCATTCCTCACCACATTTTAATGCCGTGCATGTGGATTTAAACCACTGAATCTGCCTCTGAGACTGGGAAAGGATAAGTGAAGTGAAAGTTGCTCAGTCATGTCCAACTCTTTGTGGTCCATGGAATTCTCCTGTCCAGAATATTGGAGTGGATAGCTGTCCCCTTCTCCAGGGGATTTTCCCAACCTGGGGATCGAACCCAGGTCTCCCACATTACACTCTTTACCAACTGACCACAAGGGAAGCACAACAATACTGGAGTAGGAAAGAATAAGGAAAATAAAGAAAAAACTAACTATAGGATCTCTTGATTAGTGATCTAAAAAGGTCACATCCGACTCTTTGTGACCCCATGGACTGTAGCCCATCAGGCTCCTCTGTCCATAGAATTCTCCAGGCAAGAATACTGGAGTGAGTTGCCATTTACTTCTCCAGGGGATCTTCCCAACCCAGGGATCAAACACAGGTCTCCTGCATTGCAAGAAGATTCTTTACTATCTGAGCCACCAGGGAAATCCCTTCAAAGCAGAGAGGTTGTTTAAAAATATAAACGTTGCTTTCCTAATATTTTACTTTTAGGAGGATTCTCCATGTAGAATATAATGCACTTGGAATTTGAGATTTGATTTCTCAGCATTGTCTCATTAAGATTTGACCAAGGAGAAAATTGAGTTCCAAGTGAAGAAACAAGTCACGGAAGGTATTAGCATCAGTGGTGAGCTTTTGTTGACAGTCATTGGTAGATACCTTTTAGGAAAAACTAATATTTACAGCATCAAACTTCCTTTGCTTAAATCTAAAGTGCTATTCTAAGAATTTAAGCAGATGATGACTTTATATTTCAGCCAGGCTCTTGGGGTTTAGGCTCTGTTTGTTCGTTTTTTTCTTTTGCAGTAGTTTACTTGCAGTGTTTTCCTCAACAATTTGAGGAGGTGTAACAAGTGCATCTAGTCAAATTCTTTTGCTCCGTGGCCTTCCAGGTACTCTGCGTTACAGCCCAGAATTGCTTTTGCAATCTCACCTCAATGACTGTCTCTCCTTCACTCTTTCTATTGACTCTGGCCTTTATACCAAGCAGGCTCCTGCCTCTGAGCTTTGCCCTTGCTGCCCCTCTGCCTGCAAGACTTCCTCCAGATCTTCCCGTGATGAGCGGCCTGTCCAGGTCTCATCTTTCATAGGGCCGTCCCTGTAATTCTGCAACTCCAGTCAAGCTCTTTCTATCTCATTACTGCCTTTCATGGCCCTCTCTTCTGAACTGTGTTCTATAACTTGTTTATTGTCTATTTCCCCCTATTAAAATACAGAATTCATGAGATCATGTCTGTCTCCTTCGACAGAGAATCCAAAGAATCTTACACATGATAGGTCTAAAGTAAAATGGATATTAAATGAATGACTAACTTTCAGATTTACCCTTCTCCATGGATCTTTCTTCCTTGACTTAATATTGCTTTTTTCTTCCTCAAGTCAGAGATAAAGTTGCACATTTTTGAGATCTATTATGTGAGACACTTTGCATATTTTAATCCTTGAAACTACTCATCGAGGTAACTGTTAATATGCCTATGGAAAATGACAAAGCTAAAAATAATCAGAACCAGAATTTTAAACAAAAGTCAGGTGATTTCAAAGCTGGTGATTTCATTAAGCTATGTGGATGCCCTTTAGTTCTTTTTCTTGCCTGATTGCTCTTGCTAGGACCTAGTCCTATGTTGCCTGGCAGTGGTGAGAGTGGACACTCTTGTTTTGTTTCTGATCCTAAAGGAAAAGCTTTCAACCTTTTCCACTGAATGTGATGTTAGCTGTGGGCTTGTCACATGTGGATTAAAATGAGGTCCTATTGCTCAGTATCCCCCTTTATTATATGTTGTCTCCTATGCTTTTCCATTCCAACTTCTCCCCTACTCCAAATTTTGGGTTTTATCCTGTAACCTTGATATTGTTAGGAGTTCTTTGAATATTATAACTTTCTTTTACACTCTAATAGCAAGGAACATTAGGAAAGTCACACTGTAACCATGTTATCAGTGCTTGTTGAAGTAAACTGGCTAAATGAATAGACAGATGATAAAAACCAGAAAAAAAAATCCCATAGAAAATTCTTGAGAGTTCACACTGTTATCAGCACTGAATGGAAGTTATGGTCCAAACAAATATGGACTCTGAACCATCTTTGTATATATTTTAAGGTGAGTTACTGCAAGAGAGTAGTATAGTTGTATAGTTTATATAGTTGTATAGTTACATAGTATATATGAAAATTTTCATAGTATATATAAAAATTAACCAGTTATTTAAAAACATATTGAAAAATCTTAGGAAATTGGCTGAAGTAAAATACCGTGCCCCCTAGATTAACAGATTATATTCCCAATCCTCTGTCTCAAAATGGACTGGTTACTTTTTGCCTCTACAGAATTTTCTTGAGTTTACATTGATTCTCATTGATTTCATGTAAGTAAATGGTTTTCAAAAGACTAGTAGGCCTATATATTGAATTGGGGTTTACTTTTAAGCATCAGTTGAAGACACTGAAGTGAGAAAAATAATTATAGTAGTACCCCTCATCCATTGGTGATCTATTCCAAGACACCAGTGGATGCCTGAAAGCCATGGGTTGTACGCCACCCTATATATATTATATTTTCCTATACATACATATCTTTGATAAAGTTTATGTTAAGCACAGTAAGAAATTAACAATAATAACTAATAACAAAATAGAACAATTATAACAATATACTAAAATAAAAGTTATGTGAATGTGGTTTCACTCTCTCAAAATATCTATTGTACAAATTCAATGCCTTTTCCATAGTAACTAAGTACTTTATCACACACAGTAGCCATAATTTTCATAGTTCAAGGTGTGATAGTATAAAGTTAGCATGTATTTTTCTTTCTTCACAATTTCATCAGCAGAAGATATGTTCTTACAAAAGATCTTAGCAATGTCACATACAACTTTTTTTTCTTATTGAGAACTTACACCTTTTCACTTAAAGAAAGCACTTTACAGCTCCTCTTTGGCAACTCTGAATTGCCAGCAATCCTACTCTTGTGCTTTGGAGTCATTATTAAGTAAAATAAGGGTGACTTGAACACAAGCACTGCAATAGCGTAATGACCCATCTAATAACCAAAGATGGCTAATGGGTGGGATGTGATGGGCAAAGGGATGATTCACATCCAGGACAGGACAGAGAGGGATGACATGAGATTTCATCACACTACTCCAATGGTGCACAATTTAAGATTTAGGAATTATTTACTTCTGGAATTTTCCATTTAAAATGTTTGGACAGCAGTTGGCCATAGGTAAATGCTGAAGGAGAAGCACTGGGTAAATGGGGACTATTGTATATATAATTTAGATCACTTGATAAAACTGGGAATTTTAGAAATCAAAGCAGTCACTTAAAAACACTCTATGTTCAATGTTTTTACTGAAGACCTACTACATGTCAGGTAATTTTAGGCACTAGAAATATGGTGGCAAGCAAGACATTATCCTTTTGTTCAAGAAAGGTGCATTTTAGTGGGGAATCAGTTATGGAAGAAATAAACCTACAGTAAATACATAATAACAAATTGTGATAATGTGTTTTAAGAAAAGAAGGATAATAGTGAGGGGAACTGACAGGAAGATGAAGCGGTGAGAAGTAAGTCACTAAATACTGTGGGGAAAAAAAATCCCATTTTCATTGGAATCTGGAGGCATGGAATGGTAGAAATTGTGTTGGGGTAAAAAGAGGGGAGAGGAGTAGGAAGAGATGAGGCTAGTGGAGAAAACAGCAAGTGTGATGTCCTCCCAATCTAGAGACAGGAAAAAGGCTGACTAAGGATGCTGTGAAAGTGCTGCACACAATATGCCAACAAGTTTGGAAAACTCAGCAGTGGCCACAGGACTGAAAAAGCTCAGTTTTCATTCCAATCCCAAAGAAAGGCAATGCGAAAGAATGCTCAAACTACCACACAATTGCACTCATCTCACATGCTAGTAAAGTAATGCTCAAAATTCTCCAAGCCAGACTTCAGCAATATGTGAACCGTGAACTCCCTGATGTTCAAGCTGGTTTTAGAAAAGGCAGAGGAACCAGAGATCAAATTGCCAACATCCGCTGGATCATGGAAAAAGCAAGAGAGTTCCAGAAAAACATCTATTTCTGCTTTATTGACTATGCCAAAGCCTTTGACTGTGTGGATCACAATAAACTGTGGAAAATTCTGAAAGAGATGGGAATACAGACCACCTGACCTGCCTCTTGAGAAACCTATATGCAGGTCAGGAAGCAACAGTTAGAAATGGACATGGAACAACAGACGGGTTCCAAATAGGAAAAGAAGTACGTCAAGGCTGTATATTGTCACCCTGCTTATTTAACTTCTATGCAGAGTACATCATGAGAAATGCGGGGCTGGAAGAAACACAAGCTGGAATCAAGATTGCTGGGAGAAATATCAATAACCTCAGATATGCAGATGACACCACCCTTACGGCAGAAAGTGAAGAGGAACTAAATAGCCTCCTGATGAAAGTGAAAGAGGAGAGTGAAAAAGTTGGCTTAAAGCTCAACATTCAGAAAACAAAGATCATGGCATCTGGTCCCATCACTTCATGGGAAATAGATGGGGAAACAGTGGAAACAGTGTCAGACTTTATTTGGGGGGGCTCCAAAATCACTGCAGATGGTGACTGCAGCCATGAAATTAAAAGACGCTTACTCCTTGGAAAAAAAGTTATGACCAACCTGGATAGTATATTCAAAAACAGAGACATTACTTTGCCGACTAAGGTCCATCTAGTCAAGGCTATGGTTTTTCCTGTGGTCATGTATGGATGTGAGAGTTGGACTGTGAAGAAGGCTGAGCGCCGAAGAATTGATGCGTTTGAACTGTGGTGTTGGAGAATACTCTTGAGAGTCCCTTGGACTGCAAGGCGATCCAACCAGTCCATTCTGAAGGAGATCAGCCCTGGGATTTCTTTGAAAGGAATGATGCTGAAGCTGAAGCTCTAGTACTTTGGACACCTCATGCGAAGAGTTGACTCATTGGAAAAGACTCTGATGCTGGGTGGGATTGAGGGCAGGAGGAGAAGGGAACGACCCAGGATGAGATGGCTAGATGGCATCACGGGCTCGATGGATGTGAGTCTGAGTGAACTCCGGGAGATGGTGATGGACAGGGAGGCCTGGCGTGCTGTGATTAATGGGGTTGCAAAGAGTCGGACATGACTGAGCAACTGAACTGAACTGAACTGACTGAAGGAGCTCCAGTGTGCTAGAGTAAGTGAGCAAGTGAGATAGTAAATGCAGAGAATCGGCCACATTTGGCAGGTAAACCAAGTAAGGTGGAGCTACTGACAATGGCTGTTAAAAAGACAGCCATGTCGTGTGTATACACAGGCATCATCATGTGTAGTTTTCAGTGACAGGATTGCTTTAATCAGATGCCTCTGTATTCATATTTTTTCACTTACAAAGCTGTTATTGATTGCCTGCAACATGCAAGGCCCTGCACTATATCTAATGGCATTTGGAAATGAGCCATCATGCCAAAACAGACGTGAGCATTGACAAACTGAATCATAGAATACTGAATATTTTCACATTAAAAAAATACTTTGTAGCCAGTAGCCTTGGTTCAGGATGGGAAAGCAGAATGAATATACAAATATTTCTCAGAATCTGATTTGGATCAAGCATCAGGTTGTAAGTCTTGCTCCCTTAGGTTGAATCCTGGCTCAAGCGCCTCCTAAATGTAGGCAAGTGCATTCTTTTCTTTTAGCCTCAGGTTCCTATTTTGTAAACTGGGGATTGGGCTCCCCTGGAGACTCAGAGGTAAGTTATCATCCTACAGTGCAGGAGACAGGCCAGGGATGCGGGTTTGATCCCTGAGTCAGGAAGATACACTGAAGAAGGGAATGGCAACCCACTCCTTTATTCTTGCCTGGAAAATCCCATGGACAGAGGAGCCTGGCAGCTATAGCCTATGGGGTTGCAGAGAGTCAGATATGACTAAGCTGTTGAGCATTCACAAACCGGGGTTATGGTGAAAAGCTTACTTGACACACGTTATCGAGGAGGGGAACCCTAAACAGATACTGCACATGGAACACAGATTGCAGTGTTTGTCATATCTCGTGGACTTAATAAATGGCAACCATTATATTTTACTCCATACACTGAGCCAGAAAAATAGTTTCTATTTTATTGTAATTTTCAGTTTGAGGGCGTTTAGTTGACTCTAGCTGCCCCTGGCTGATTGTTAGAATTACTGGAAATAATCATTTGTTTGTTCTGGGGATATGGCTGGGCAGCTGGAGTGTTTAAAGCTCTCCAGGTGATTCTAATGTGCAATGATGGTTACAAACCACTGACCTAGAGGCTGCTTCAGGAGGATGACAACACCAAGCTCCACTCTGCATCTTGAACTACCTCAGGTAAGTGGTGAAACTGCCAAAGGGTAGGTGAGAGCAGGTACACACTGCAGCGTTGAGAAACCTGAAAGATTCGTCTACTGTGTCCCCAGGGCCCTGTTTGCCCTACATTTTCTGTCGTTTTGGTGTTAGTTTCTAACTGGCTCTGAACATTCTTTTATCCCTGGGGTTGTAGCCCCCATTGCCACTTTGCAGAACCAGTGACCCCCAAAGCTAAAATTACCCTTCCAGGTTATTAAGAGGAACATCTTTGCACCACAAAATGTTTGTACATTTAATAGCAACCCGGCACTCTGAAAAAGCCTATGTATTTCTGACAGTGTCTCCTGGACTTGGAGGAGTATTCTACAGATGGACAGTTTGAGACTTCAGATCATCATGTTCTTCCACAAATGGTCCTCTTCCTTCCAATGTTGCTAGGAAAATCTTCCTAAGCCACCTCTTTATTATGTCATTCTTCAGTACAAAAACTTCAACTGTCTCCCTATGACTACAGGAAAAATTCCTTAAACATGGCTGTCAAGTCTCTTGACTATCTGGATCAGACACCATTTCTAGACATCTCAAACTTTTTTTCTTGCACAAACCCTGTATTTTACCTAAATGGTCTGTTAACTGTACCCTGAACTTGCATTATGTTTTTTGCCCTCTATACCAGTGAGAAAATTTTGAATAGAATATGTATACAAGTCATTTGGGAATCTTATTAAAGATTTAGTATTTATTAGTGAATGCATTATTAATGTTTGTGGGTCTGGGGTGGGATCACAGTGAGGCTCTGCATTTCTAACAAACACCTGTGTATTGCAGAGGTTGCTGATGCTAGAACCACATTTGGGTGGCAAGACTTCTCACAGAGGCCAGGAAAATCCCAGGTGAACTATGTTCTATTTAGTCCTCTTTGCCTGTCTCATTCCTACTTGTCTTCGATGGCTATGTGACAGAGTGATTCAATGAGATCCTAATGTGCTTTATCTCCTCACAGTACTTTCTCATTCTCCATCCATTTCACAAAGGTAGTATGACCCTCTGTGTCTTCCTGTGGTTTCAGGAGAGATTTCTGTTTCTGGGCTGAAAGGAAGGTGACTTCCAAGACACATCCTAGTCTGGGTTTTGCCTTCTTGAGGCATACGCTATTGACAAGAACTGTGCTGGGTTTCCTGGGCAGGAGGGGATGGTAGCCCTTCGAGAAGAGCAGCAGTCGGGAGAGCCCCCTGTCTGTGAAGGGGATGGAGGTCTGAGGAGGTCACATGCCTGAGGGGATGGCTGAGTGCCCTGTCTAGTGCACTGAAAGCCTGGCAACAGAGCTCTCAGCCTTGCCACATGCAGGCACCCCAAGTTCAGCCTATAAACTAGAGGATCTTAAGCACTGAAGGAGAGAAGCTGCTTCCTGTCCAAAACAAATTCACAACCTTGGTACAAATGGCCAGAGGTGGAATAAAAATGACTGATGTGATGTTCCACAGGCTAGGGGGCTGAGAAAAAAAGATTTCAGGTTGACTTATGGAAAATAAATGGATACTTCCTTTAGGGCTGAATGTTTGAATCAAGTTTCATATGTGCTAAACTTATTTCCGGTCCAGTCTCTTCCCTGGAGCCTGAGTTGATGTGTTTAAGGGCATCGTGGCAGAGACAAGAAGTCCTGACTTTGTAATTCTGATTGAATTCCTGATTTCAAATGGATATGAGCCTCAGAGTTCTCATTTGTAAAAATGTGAGTCCCAGCGCTCAGTTCATAGGAGGGTTGAGAGGGCTGCTGCTGCTGCTGCTGCTGCTAAGTCGCTTCAGTCGCGTCCGACTCTGTGTGACCCCATAGATGGCAGCCCACGAGGCTCCCCCGTCCCTGGGATTCTCCAGGCAAGAACACTGGAGTGGGTTGCCATTTCCTGTTGAGAGGGCTAGAAATATTAAATGTAGAGCATGTGGCCTGTAGTGTCTGATTAGTGACTGTTTGCTACTCTTATACCCACCCACCCCACTACTACTATTATAACTACCATGAGCACTTCTACTATAATCAAGGCAGCTTTTTATCCTCACAGTTTGACATCAGCAACGTTCCTAAAACAATGCCATGCACATCATTTATTTGAGTATTATTCAGAATCGACCTGCACAGCAACCAGGCTCTAAATAATAAACTTTGATTATGATGATGTCTATGAATTTATTACCTACTCTTGGTAGCTGTTTTTTTGTATCACTCAGTACCATATCTGTAGCATAAACTTGGAAGAAAGAAGTTATGTTTTGTATTTCTTTGCAATCCATTAGTTTTTAGTATCTTGTAAATAGTAGATACTCAGCCAATATGTGGCAACTAGTTGTTGCAAAACAGAGAGTTTTGATAGTTTAGGAGAAGCATAGGAGACAGAAATTTGAGATAAAATTTTAGCAATCTGGGATTAGAGAAGCACTGCATTTTTCTCTATATTACCTCCATGTTGCTTCAAACTTAATTATATCCCAAAGCAGCTTATGTTTTGTTACTTGCCAAGTAGGCTAAATGTTAGGGTTCATGCAGCTATGGAAACGAGAGCAGGGATAAACAACCCACTAAAGAGAATCACTTTTCCTTCATTGTTTTATAAATATTTTTGCCAAGCTTTTGGACCTAGAGTATCAAGGAAGAAATCGTCATGTTCTTAATCAAATTAATAGCTCATATTTTTAAAGTAATACCCTCATGTGTGTCAGCAAAACATAGCAATTCTTTTGAATTCAGTTAGTCAGGGGTTAAATTTCTAGCAACAGAAACTTTACAGCTGCTGTCAGAAACACAGTAATTACTTTGGTCAACATTCTCCAAGAAACCCCAGCTGTCTTATCAAGCGCGCTTTGTCAGAAAGACTCCTTTCCTGTTAAGGGGCACGGATTGCAGAATAACTACCATGGTGCCAGCGAAAGAGTTGGAATAAAAAATATTTCCAAAGCCATATTGTGGCTTTTTTTTTTGGCTTGAATTTGACATTCTGTTCATATTTACTGTGCTTTTTAGACAACCTTCCACCAAATTTTATGGGCTGAAGAAAATAAAAATCTGCAGATTTTTTTTCTTTGAAATTAAATCCATTGGAAATCACCGCTAACTATGACCATCAATCTAAATTTCTACCCACCCAATGTAAACAAAAATGAAGATAGCAGTAACATATACCCTGGATGCTTTAAGGTTTTGTCACCTTAAATGCGATGATTCTCTCAACAGAAGCCTAGTTCTAGAGCTTGTCAGAAGTCAAGAATAGTTCATCTTCTCTGTAAATATTCAGGGAAATTCTCATTATTCATGGAGTTAGAGTCATTCAGAGGTGACTTTTAGTTTATACAATTACTCATCCTGTCATTTCCCTCTTTCTCCTGTAGGGAAAGATTTAGCAAGGAAGAATCAGGGACCCATTAACTTATAGTCAGGTGACAAGAAAAGGATATATGAGGAAAGAAAAGTAAATGGGTAGTGTGAATGGAACTGATTAAAGTACAATTAGAGACCGAACCCCATACTGTAGCACTTAGTAGTGGAATGTTCCGGTGGAAAACTAGCACTGACCATTACTTCCATTTTATCTAGAACAAAATTCAAACTCCTTACCCTGATTTATCCACTATCATCAAGTGCCTGCCTACTTTTTCAATTCTAAGTCATACTGCTCTACTTTGCATACTACGCTTTAGACACTTAAACATTTTGAATCCTCAGACTTAACCAAGCCTGTTCCTAATTAGAGATTTTGCACTAGTTCCCTCTGCATGTGCTGCTGCTGCTGCTGCTGCTGCTGCTAGGTCGCTTCAGTCGTGTCCGACTCTGTGCAATGCCATAGACGGAAGCCCACCAGGCTCCCCCGTCCCTGGCATTCTCCAGGCAAGAACACTGGAGTGGGTTGCCATTTCCTTCTCCAGTGCGTGAAAGTGAAGTCATTCAGTCCTGCCTGACTGGGAGCGACCCCATGGACCACAGCCCACCAGGCTCCTCCGTCCATGGGATTTTCCAGGCAAGAGTCCTGGAGTGGGGTGCCATTGCCTTCTCCGCTGCATGTGCTACCACCCCTTAATTTTATTTATATGGCTGGCTCCTGCCTGTCATTAAAAGTGCAGCTTAAATGCCTCATCCTCCCAGAGGTCTCCTTTCCTCACCATACATAAGGTAGTCACTCACTAGCTTTCTATCTGTTTTAATTATCTTAACACTTAACATTTCCTCCTGTTCTTATCCATTTTATCATCATCTTCCTCCATGTGAAGGTAAACTCCATAGATGCAAGGTTCTGGTTGGTTTTGTTCGTTCCAGTGTCCTTAGAAATTACAAAGCTGACAGGTATATTATGGATTCTCAACAAAAATTTTCGAAGGAATGAATGAATTTAAGAACAAGAAGTTACCATGTTTGCCGGGGGAGGAGGGGGAGTGTAGGGGTAGAAATAGTTAGGGAGTTTGGGATTGACATGTACACACCACTATATTTAAAATGAAAAACTAACAGGGACCTACTGTATCACACAGGGAACGCTACAATATTCTGTAATAATTTAAGTGGGGAAACAATTTGAAAAAAATAGATACATATATTTGTATAACTGAATCACTTTGCTGCATACCTGAAACGAATACAACATTATTAATCAACTATACTCCCATATTGGGCTTCCCTGGTGGCTCAGTGGTTAAAGTGTCTGCCTGGAATGCGGGAGACCTGGGTTCGATCCCTGGTTGGGAAGATCCCCTGGAGAAGGAAATGGCAACCCACTCCAGTACTCTTGCCTGGAGAATCCCATGGAGAGAGAAGCCTGGTAGGCTACAGTCCATGGGGTTGCAAAGAGTCGGACACGACTGAGCGACTTCACTCACTTCACTCGTACTCCCATATTAAAATACATTTAAGGAAGAAGTTACATTAGGGATTTTTAGTGAAGGTATTATTAAATTAAAACCCATAGATTATGTGTAAATAACTTTGCATGGGGTTTCCCAGGTGGTGCTAGTGGTAAAGAACCTGCCTGCCAATGCAGGAGACATAAGAGACCTGAGTTCCATCCCTGGGTTGGGAGGGTCCCCTGGAGAAGGGCATGGCAACCCACTCCAGTATTCCTGCCTGGAAAATCCCATGGATAGAGGAGCCTGGTGGGCTACAGTCCACAGGGTCACAAGGAGTCAGACATGAGTGAAGCAATTTAGCACACATGCTCGCACACATGCAACTTTGCATGAATAATATAGTACTTTTTTTCTGAAGAGAAGCCATGGTTTTTAGCAGAAATTCAAAGTCTGACCCTCTCTCTCAAGTCTTAAGCTGAGTTCCTCAGAAGTGGTTCTGAGATGAGGATTCATGTGGAAGTGATGCATTGGGAAATGTCTCCAAGAAGAACAGGTTGTGAAGTGAGGAAGTGAGGCTGGGAATGGAAGAGGCCAAGCAAGGGTTAGCTATCAAAGCATGTTCTACTAGGGGTACCGTTGGACTCATTTTATAGGGGAGCTCTGGAGATTGCATAATCTTCACTCAGAGCTGTGCTTATCAGTGCCTAAGAAGCAGGAACATTTACATTCCGCATCCTAGTCTTCAGCTCATGGCTTCCTGAGGCAGAGGTGGGGGTTATAGTTCTGACTTCCTCAGTTTGCAGATAAAGTTTTCTTGGGAAACCTGAAGGCAGTCTTCTAATGAAGAGAGGAAAGTTCTAGCTGTTGAGAGGAAAAAAAGACTAGAATGTGATGTTCATGAAAGTGGTAAAGAGTTTATAGAGGTATAGGTGGAACACTGACAGTGTCTGCTGTACCTCCTTTGAAAGAAAAAAATGCTTAAGAATTACCAATCTAGTCTAATTTCCTTCATTTAAAATAAGGCCTCCTGAAGTAAGGTTCTTTTCCAATTATGTAATTAATTGGTGAAATTTATTTGGATCAGATCCAAGGTCTTCCAGTTACCAGCTAATTCACCGACTATTAATTTTTCAAATTTCAAATTAAGATGCTTTAAAAAAATATATATCTCTGTAAAAAAAAAAGATATGGAGAATACAAAGATGAATAAATTACTGCTCCTGTTCTTAGTGATTTTATAGCCTAGCAGGAGATAAAAGATACATATAAACAAGCAAAATTATAAGTTATTATATAAGAAAGAATACATTCTTAGGGAAACTCAAAACAGAGTAATCACTTTCAGTTTAGCGATGTGGGAAAGATCTTGTTGACATTGAGGCATTTGATCTTGGTGTATCATTCTTCTTATAAGAAAATACACTCATTCAAAGATATTTACATGAGCATTTACTATACTATAGATATGGTAGGACTGGGAATAAGATGGTAAATGAAAAAGGCAAAGTATTTATTCTCATATAATTTACATTCTAATTTGGTAAGATAATAACCACGAAGAGTAACAAATATCAAAGAGTGATAAGTATTATACAATAAAGGCTATGAAAGAAGAAAAGTTGAGGCTATCTTAGATGGAACGATTAGGGAAACATTTGAAATTTGAATCGCGACCAGAAGGATGAAAAGTGTCAGAACCAAGGAGAAAAACACTTAGGAGAAAAGAAAACCAGCAAAATGAAGGGCAAAGCCCCTGGGGCATGGAAGAAAGTTTGTAATCCTTTAAGAAATTAAGGAAGAGTGATTGTGAACTTCAGGATCAAAGGGTAACCTGGCTTGAGATTAGTTTAGAGAGACTGGCAGAATCTTGTAGACCAGAGTAAGGAATTTGCATTTTAAGAGCAGTGGGTTAAACATGACATTGTTTTATGTTTCTTACTTATAGTACTATTTGTATCAGCTATAAAACTTGGAATCTGAAATTAAAAATATTTACATTCTCAAAAAGGAAGGAGTTGGGTATAAGTCTAAGAAAATATGCACAAGATCTGTAGGAAGAAAACTAAAATTATACTGATGAAAGAAGATCTCAGTAAGCGGAAATGTATGTTCATAGACTGGAAGACTCAGTGTTGTCAAGATGTCAGTTCTTTCCAACTTGATATATAGATTAAACCCTCTCCCAATCTAAATTCTAGCAAGCTATTTTGCAGATATTGACAAACTGATTCTAAAATTTATACATAGATACAAAGGATGTGGAATAGCCAACTGAACAAGGAAATCTGGATGAATAAACTACTCTACTTCTAAATTAACTATGAAGCTACAGTAACACAGCACCTTATTTTGGTGTAAAGAGTAGCCATACAGATCAATGTGAAAATAGAAAAAAAAAAAAAAGCTTAGGAAAATACCCACACAAACTGAGTTATTCTTAACAAATGCACAAGACAATTCAATGAAGAAAGAAAATTCTTTTCAAGGAATAGTGCTGGAAAGATAGTTATTTCACCAGTGGAGCTGAAAAAAATTTTTTTGGAAGTCCAAATAAAAATATGAGCCTAAACACAACATTATAAAGCAACTAAACTCCAATAAAAATTAATTTAAAAATATAAGCCTAATCACAGATATTATGCCTTACACAAAAATGAATTTATAATAGATCATATATAAAAATGTAAAATGAACAACAATAAAAAGCATAGACAAAAACACAGGAGAACATCTATGTGACATTGAGTTTGATGATGACCTTTTAGATACAACACTAAAAAAGAATGCAGGAAAGAAAAAAAGATGGTAGGTTAAATTTTAAATATTTTAATCTGTGAAAAGACATAGATGAGCTTATAGGAGCCCTTGGTTTCTAATACTGTTCTTCAAACAAAAGAAGCCAAGACCCTTTGAAGAAAAGCATGATTCTCTGGGGGTACTTAGGGACTGGGGTACATAGATACACGATGAGCCAGGAGCATACTGTGATGCGAGAAAGTAAGGAAGCACTCAAAGCAAAGCAAAACAGAACAGAATAAAATGCAGTATACAACTGCAGAGTACAGCAAGGGCGCAGAAGCCAGCTGGAAGAACTCCCAATTGACAAAGCTACCTGGAGACTCCCATGCAGGGAAGAGCCTGGTAGGCTACAGTCCATGGGGTCACAAAGAGTCAGACATGACTGAGCAACTTCAGAGCAGTTTGAGGAGCAAAATAAATAATATAGTATTGGGTTATAGCATAAAGTATAAAGTAAATGAGTCCATATTTATATATAAGTGATTTAATAAATAAATGGAGAAGAGCAAAATTTCCTCTGCAGAAATATTCCAAATAACTTTTGTAGAAACTCCCCTTAAGGTGGGGAAGTGAGCATTACTCTCCACCCCATAAGTGTGAGCTGTGTACATGACTTCCTTCCAAAGAGTGCCTTATGGAAAGGAGGAAAAGAATAAGTTAGATTATAGGAGAAAGCTGACAAGCACCACCTCAGCCAAGTGATCACATTTTATATCCATGGTGATGTCATGTTGGTAGCATGAACTCTTCCTGTGATGGAATGGAATGGCACCTTATCTCTGTAGCAATTTTCCCAAAACCCTATAACTCCATTTTAGTCATCAAAGAAGAGACCCCAATTCAGAGATATTCTAATAAAAATATGCCCCTCTACTACTCTTGAAAACACTCAAACCCATTAAAAACAGGGACAAGTCTGAAAACTGTCACAGTCTAATGAGACCTAAGGAAACATAGCAAGTGAATGCATTATGGCATTCTGGATGGACTCCTGGAATACAGAGACAATATTAAGTAAAATCCAAGAATATCTCAATGAAGCATGAACTTTAGGTAATAATAAGTATCAACATTTGTTTATTATTGTGACAAAGAGATCACAAAAACGTTAAGATTTTAATAACAGTGTAAGTTGGGGTTGGGGTATATAGGAACTTATTTTACTATTTTCAAATTTTTCTGTAAATATAAGACTATTCTAAAACAAAATTTTCACTGAAAAATTACTGTGATGTAATAAAAAAAAATGAGAAATAACTCAAGAGCCCATTAGCAGTAAAATAGATAAATAAATTCAGGTCTATGCTTACAATGGACTATTAAACTGCACTAAAAATAACACACTTCTCACGTATGCAACAACATGGATGCTTTTCAAAAATAGTATGGTGAAGAAAGAAGCCAGAATCAAGAGTACATAGTGCATGGTTTAATTTATATAAGAGTCCATGTGGAAGAAATAAAAATATTGGTTTCCTTTGAGGGACGCAGATTGGAAGAGGGCAAGAGAGAAATTTCTAGAGTTCTGAAAATGTTCTGTATCACAGTTTTGGTAGTAGTTACATGAAGCATATATTTATCAAATTCATTGAATTGTATTTTTACTATCTATGCCTTTCATGGCATGTAAATTTTACCTCAAACCACCTACATGATGATTTTAAAAATACTTGGCCACTGTGGGGAGAACACATTTTAGTAAGTTAGAGTAGTATCAAGGAAATCATTTAGGAGTCTACTGTGGAATTCTGGAGAAAAAAATGAGTGATAGACGAGAGAAATAGATGAATTTGGGATATATTTTAGAGCTGGAAGCACCAAGGACATACTGTTTTATGAAATGTGGACAACTAGAAATTCTTATGGAGTGAGCCTTGTATTTAATCAGCAGAGCCAGATATGAATTTTCAGCTCTGCTACTTTTCAACTGAGTGATCACACATAAATAGCTTCATGTATTTGGGTCTTTAATATCTCATCTTTGAAGTGAGCTAATTGGAATTGTCTTACCTAGGTTTCAATTTCCAGAAACAATCAAGTGAGGTAATTTGTATATAAACAGTTTACAAATTATAGTGTATTATAGATATTTTAGTTATTAAATACATTGCATAATAAATGTGGCAGTACTGGAAAATGTATCATCGGTACTTTAATCATCAACCGTGAGCAATAAAATACCCTAGCTTAATAAATAGCTCTACTTCTCTAGGTGAATAGTACAAATAAGAATCTCAAATTTAGACTTTAAGAATCCCAAACTACAGGTTAGAAAACAAAGCTTGGATACCTGGTAAGAGAGCAAGGTTGCAGTACTGAGAAAACACAGCTGTGTAGTTTGTTTACAAGAGTCTTTTAAAATTCCATACACAGTTCTTCGTGCAACACAATGGCACCTCAAGCTCAGTATAGTTTGCATCTGTTTGCAAATAAGCACAGAGATGCATTGTTATATTTTCAAAACAACTTAGCTGGGGCTATGCCACTCTGACTCTGTGCTTAGAACTCTCATGATAAGTCCAAGATGACAGCCAATCAAATGGTACCCTACTAAGGTTTCCTAGGCAACGGACACACAGCTAAAGAAACAAATTGCACATAGTTGAGAAGAAAAATATTGCAGCAATTTCACCTTACTGATATTTTTCTTTATACATACATACATACATACATATATATATATATATATATATATATATATATATATGGACCAATTTTGGAAAAACAGAGCATGAGAGCCAGAATAGCAATGAGAAAAAGGACCAGAACTCCCTTGTTGTTTGAACCTACAAATACTATTGTCTTCTGAAATACAGTTGTAGATGATAATATTGAAAATAGTGATGTGATTTCAAATATATTTTTGACTTCCTGGAAAAGATTTTGAGGACAGCATTCTCATTCTGTCCTCATTCTAACCTGAGATTTGGATATTGTTTTTGTATAAAGATCCGATCGGGTGGGATTAGGAAACATATTTTTGCTTCTTAATTTGAAGCATATAGAACATACTCAAGACATAGTAGGCTCTCAATAAATATGATTGTATCAATAAAGAAACAGCAAGGAACTTTCTGATTCTCTAATGTCCTTGTTTTTTACTCAACTCAAGGAACACTCAAGATCAGCTCAATGGATGATGAGCAAGCACTGGATTTAGAAGGCAAAGGAACAGCAGTCTTTGGCCACTTCCTCTTTTCAGATTTGGCTTCCCTTTCTGCATATCTATTGAGAAGGCAATGGCACTCCACTCCGGTACTCTTGCCTGGAGAATCCCATGGACGGAGAAGCCTGGTAGGCTGCAGTCCATGGGGTCGCTAAGAGTTGGGCACAACTGAGCGACTTCACTTTCATTTCTATTAGACAATCACTATCTTCCAGCTAAAGTCTAAGTAGATGAAATGAACCTCTGCCTTTCACCTTTGTGTTCCAGTGTGTGGAGTTAGCACTTTGAGAAAAGAGGAACCTAAGTAATTAATTTGTTTAACAAAGATATATTAAGTCCTCAAGATGTGCCAGGTGCTGGAAATGCTGACTGATTTCATGATTTTGAACAAATACTTAATAACCAAGAACTCACTGTATACAGTTCAGTTCAGTTGCTCAGTCATGTCTGACTCTTTGCAACCCCATGAATCACAGCACACCAGGCCTCCCTGTCCATCACCAGCTCCCAGAGTTCACTCAGACTCACGTCCATCGAGTCAGTGATGCCATCCAGCCATCTCATCCTCTGTTGTCCCCTTCTCCTCCTGCCCCCAATCCCTCCCAGCATCAGAGTCTTTTCCAATGAGTCAATTCTTTGCATGAGGTGGCCAAAGTACTGGAGTTTCAGCTTTAGCATCATTCCTTCCAAAGAAACCCCAGGGTTGATCTCCTTCAGAACGGACTGGTTGGATCTCCTTCCAGTCCAAGAGACTCTCAAGAGTCTTCTCCAACACCACAGTTCAAAAGCATCAATTCTTCGGCGCTCACCTTTCTTTGCAGTCCAACACTCACATCCATACATGACTACTGGAAAAACCATAGCCTTGACTAGATGGCCCTTTGTTGGCAAAGTAATGTCTCTGCTTTTCAATATGCTATCTAGGTTGGTCATAACTTTTCTTCCAAGGAGTAAGCATCTTTTAATTTCATGGTTGCAGTCACCATCTGCAGTGATTTTGCAGCCCCTCAAAATAAAGTCTGACACAGTTTCCACTGTTTCCCCATCTATTTCCCATGAAGTGATGGGACTGGATGCCATGATCTTCGTTTTAGGAATGTTGAGCTTTAAGCCGACTTTTTCACTCTCCTCTTTCACTTTCATCAAGAGGCTTTTGAGTTTCTCTTCACTTTCTGCCATAAGGGTGGTGTCATCTGCATATCTGAGGTTATTGATATTTCTCCTGGCAATCTTGATTCCAGCTTGTGTTTCTTCCAACCCAGCGTTTCTCATGATGTACTCTGCATAGAAGTTAAATAAGCAGGGTGACAATATACAGCCTTGACGTACTCCTTTTCCTATTTGGAACCAGTCTGTTGTTCCATGTCCATTTCTAAGTGTTGCTTCCTGACCTGCATATAGGTTTCTCAAGAGGCAGGTCAGGTGGTCTGGTGTTCCCATCTCTTTCAGAATTTTCCAATTTCAGAGAAATATGGCAGACTTTTAGAGCTGCAGAGAACTCTCTTGACATGTGACTAGATTCAGGATCTCTAAACCCTTGAACACTGTCTTATTAGCAACCAGGAAAGGAGATTAGGACTGAGTGATACACAGAAAACAAGCCAGATAAATGGATTTCCTTTATTAGCTAGACTTTAAATCCTGCCTATTTAATCTCTTGCCCTGATATTCAAAATATGAGCCCCCAGAATTTCAGAATTTCCTCCAAAATCTAGACTAGAGGAAGGTTTAAGTATCCAGAATATACAGTTGGTAGATGGGGAATCCTATCTGCTTGTCTACCCCTGTATCTTGAGTACCAAGCACAGAAGCTGAGCTTAGTAAACTTTTACTGAGTGGAAGAAGTCCTTTCAGACTTTCTGTCCCAGGACCCATCTTAGCAGACCACAGGATAGGGTGTGAATACCTGAGAGGAAGCCTTGACCCTCCTGGAGAGATTAGATGAAGTTACTAAGATTCAGGAGTCATTTATCCTAATTCTCTCACTGAATGAATACATATAATGAATTCCAAGGAAGAGTAATGTTTGCTGAAGGTCATATGTCTACTTAGTGGGAGAATTTCTGAGTTTCTCCTATCTTCCTACTGCATCACAGAAGGAATTAATGGACTGTTGGATGATGAACCTCAGGGTAGTTCCTTGCAAAGGAAACACCTGTATTCTTAACCTTCTAGAGGGCAGAATCTAGACCACTAAGAGTAAATGTCTGCAGAGTAATGATAATAAAAAAGTAATGCTATTAAAATAAATTCATACCTAGGCTTTTAAATCATACTACATTTCCAGATGGTCTGTATTTCCATTTTTGAAAATTTTCTGTATATGTATACATGGAAAAAACTGCACAGAGTCATCTATAGTGAAATGCTACTGGAGATCTCCGAGTGTTAGAATTTTATGCATCTCATGTCTTCCCAGGTGGCTCAGGGTAAAGAATCCTCCTGACAATGCAGGAGATGCCAGTTTGATCCCTGGGTCCGGAAGATCCCCTGGAAAAGGAAATGGCAAGCAACTCCAGGATTCTTGCCTGGGAAATACCATGGGCAGAGGACCCTGGTGGGCTACAGTCCACAGTGTCACAAAAGAGTCAGACATGACTAAACACGAGCACACAGGACACAGTTATTGAACAATGAGAGTTATTCCATGACCATTCTAGCTAACATATTCATCATTAGGATGAAGACAAACCTATAAATGTACAATGTTTGACATAAAGATAACAGAGTTTGTGTATAAATATAATGCTTGGAATATGGTAGATATTTAACACATTTTTGTTAGTTTTTTAAAAATTTTATGTTTTAAGGTGTTTGTTTTTTTTTTTTCCTGATGTGGACCATTTTTATTGTCTTCACTGAATTTGTTACACATATTGTTTCTGTTTTATGGTGTATTGGGGGCTAGGGTAGTTTGTCCCTGAGGCTTGTAGGATCTTAGCTCCCTGACCAAGGATCGAACCTGCATTTCCTGCATTGGAAGGTGAAGTCATAATCACTGGGCCACCAGAGAGGTCCAGTTTTGAATGCATTATTTATAATTTATGGATATATAACCATACTAGCAGTAGAACTCTTTTGACTACTTGATAAATTATTATATAGTTTAAATAATTTGAAATGGACTAATTCAGATTTTTGTCTATATGATGAAAGCATTACTTGTAAATTTTCCCCTCCTAATTGGAGTTTATACTTTATAATGAAATGGATTATGCTATCTAGAATTATGTTGCTTCCAGAGTTTGGGTTCAATGAAAACCTCAAATTTTTTATATGGCTTCAGCCATACATCTGAAGATATCCCAAGCTGAATTACTTGAAAAAGAAAGCAGGGCTGCATATGAAAAGAAAGGCAGTCTTGCTTCTCTTAGAATGATACAGTTCACCAAAGAAAAATCAATGAAGTCATTACATCCTTGATTATTGTTTTAAAACTGTCAAAATATTCACTTCCACATATCCTCTGTCTTATCCTGCTTGTGGATAGTCAAAGATACATGGTGGGGTTGCGGGGGTGGGGGGGGGATGACAGGAAAAAAAAAATTGTGCCCAATACAGCTATTCTGTGAGATGGTTCTCTTAGGTGGTTAATCACTGGGATTAAATAGCAGCAGATACTGTGAGAACCTGATTTTTTCCTTGATTCTTAGTCTTACATCACCAGGTATTTTCTAAAATCAGGCTAAACTTGTCCATGAATTAAGTCGTGAAGCTTGCCCCTGAGGGAAGAAGACTCACAGGTATCCCTCCCAACAGTGCGAGTCGTGCCCTGAATGCAGAGTAAAGCAGTGACTCGAAAATACATTTGCTCCCACCCACGCCTTCTCCCACTGACAAATGCTTCGGCTCTCCAGGCCAGAATTCTCCTTCAACAAATAGACTTACAAAAATAAAAGGACAAGAAAGAAGGGGGTGCCGAGAGAAGAAAAGCCTGTTGGAGATGGAACACCTGCATAAAATTGAATATTTAAGTGTGCCCACACCCCCAAAATAGTATTTTCCAGAGCACCTGAGAGTTACTGTCTCAAAACCAGTGTATGTGTCTAAAGAGGCCCATAGTTAGACACATCTGGTCATAGGTCTGATGGGCTATGACTTATGAAGAGGCTTGCTGTAACTGATTATCACAACCATTCTTTCATAACTGATTCTCAGCCAGTTAAGAATGCTACCTACTTGCAGCCACCTCAGTCTGGAGCACCATATCAAGAAGCATGTCTAGCATTTCATACTTAACCACCGAGGTACCCGAGTTGGCATTCAGCATCCTCATTCATTTTCTAATGCACATTTTTGGGCCTGTGCTGGAACCATGAGGAGAAGGCATGGCAACCCACTCCAGTACTCTTGCCTGGAAAATCCCATGGACGGAGGAGCCTAGTAGGCTGCATCCAGTCCATGGGGTCACTAAGAGTCAGACACAACTGAGCGACTTCACTTTCACTTTTCACTTTCATGCATTGGAGAAGGAAATGGCAATCCACTCCAGGGTTCTTGCCTGGAGAATCCCAGGGACAGCGGAGCTGGTGGGCTGATGTGACTTAGCAGCAGCAGCAGCACCTGGAACCATGTAGAGGGGGCCAGGGGAATGAGGGGATGGGATTAGCCACTGCCAAATAAATATGACCCATTCTTCTTTTGTGGGCACTATGGTTTCATCAATTCAATATCATATATGTATGATTTACACATTTTATACAGAATACTTTTACATTTGACATAAAAAATCCTTATCTAATTCTTATATATATTCTTATATAATCTGAATAATTGGCACCAGGTTTCAGAAGAATGGACAACTGTAAAACTAAATGTAAATTAAAGAGGTAATGTGCAAAACATCTAACTAAAAAAGATTATTGCCAGTTGGGTGTAGTACATGCCCAGGAACTATGCTAGTCACTCCACAAATGCCTTTGTTTTTTATTTTTCTCCCTCTGACTTGCTATCTGTAATTGTCATCAGGATTAGAAGCTGGGATATTTTTGGGATCACAGAAAGTCAACCTGAATCACAGTCTCCAAGCAGAATGGAAGAACAGTCAGAGGGCTTCCAGGGAAAGATCCGCAAAGTCATTTTAAAAGCAGGACCTATTTGCAAGTTTTATCCCTTCTTTGAAGCATCAGGAATGATAGCTCTGGGCTATCTCTCAATAAAAAATAGATTCAATGCATATCACACAGGGACTTCTTACGAGCTCAAACTGCTTTGCAATATCATATAATATTTCACAGTCACAATATTTCTCAATGAGATTATTTTTTAAGGGAGGAAAACAAATATTTAAGGGAGAGAGAAATTATTATCTGTTATTATAAAATAACCTAAACACTCAAGTATCTGATTCTCCAGCTTTCTGCTTCACTGGTCAAAGCATTTTAAGTGTAGCTGATAGAAATCTCAAAATTACTTCTGTGTGTAAACACAAGATAACTGGGATAACAGTAAGTCCACCATAACAAAATATTATTGACTTCACATATTGTGATAAGCATTTCATACTTATATAATTTTATAACAACTTGCTTGTGACAATGATTTTATTTCCAGTTCTCCTCCAAGTGTCTCCTTCAAATATTTCCAGTTGTCCTCCAAGGTCTATGAGAAGATACACTACTCTGCCCCCTTGAAGTTGAGTGGGGTCATGTGATTTTCTTTGGTTGGTAAAATGTATGCAGTTATAGGCAAGTCAGTAAATAATTACCTGCTCTCACTTTCTCTCTGCCTTAGTTATCAACAAAATTTTATGAGGCTACTAGTCTATCAACAAAGTTCCAGAGTGAGAAGTAGGGGAGAGCTCCTCAAATGACCCACAGAAGACATACAGCATGAATGAATGTGAAAAACAAAGCTTTGTTGTATAGGTGACTAAAATTTTGGAACTGTTTATCACTTGTCCTAGCCTATCCTAATTAATAGGGTATCAAGTACATATTATCTGCATTTACTCATAAATAAAGACTTACATGAATGTTCTAACTTGTTCAAGGTCAAGGTGTTAATAAAAGACAGAACTGTGATGTGAATAGTTCTTTCTGAATTTAGAGCCCAATACTTTACTGCTGAACTTATTTCATGGACTTGAATTAGCCTTGCAATACGTTTACTTTTATGTGAACTTCCTTAGACTTAGTGGTTCTATAAAAGACTTGTTTGTGATACTGTTTCTTCAGAATATCTTTTTAAAGCTAAACCAAGATAATAAAAATACCTTCTATGGCTCTTTATGATTTACAAAGCATTTTCACAAAATGGTAACATTGTATCATCACAATAAACCTGTGACTTAGAAAGGCAGGTATTAACTTGTTATTCTAGGTGAAGAAAATCACGACACAGGAAAGTTGATAGTTGACATGTTCAAGGTCAAACAGCTGGGCAATGACAAATTCTGGGACAAGAGTCTCAGAGTCATGAATTATTCTCTAATGACAACAGCAGGAGGGAGGTCTGAAGAGGTAGTGATCATTCCTGGCACAGTAGAGAGAAGCCTGTTGTTAAACTCAGCTCTGCAAACAATTTGCAATTTTATTTTGCAATCAGGATCATTGATAACATTTTCAAATCATTCTTCACTGCAATCAGTTCTAAAAATAGAACTGATTAGTGTTGCCATAAAAATAGTAGAACAATTCAGGCTTAGACTGCAAGATAATCACAGTTAAAAAAGTAACTCAAACCAAGTCCTAGACCCAAAAGAAAATACTTTAATAGAGTTTATTTCTGATCCTTAAGCATCACTTTCCAAATGAGAGTTTATCAAAAAGAAACAAAATTGTCAAGAAAAATTACTGGATCTATGTGTAAAAGCAAACATATTCTATATTTGAGAAATTATATTTTTGACAGTATAAACTGTTATTATGTGAACAAATTTCGATTTCTTTCAATTTCAAAACAGCAGTTTGCTTCTCATTATTGATTACAAATATTAATTTCTAACTTAATGAAATTATTGATCACTACTTAACGATATGCTTAATTTAATGTTTATTTTAATAATTCCACATTATTTTTTGATTGTATGGCTAGAAGTAAGTTTATAGCCTTCACTTACAAAAATGTGATACTTTTTAGACAAAAATTCCAAAAGCACCACATGATCATAGGTAAATTTTAGTATGATAGTGCCTATTCTTTCTATAGACAGTTCACAGATTCATTTCCGTAAATATTTAGAAGGGAAATGAAGGTGTCTATCTTCCCTGACAGAAAGAAATGAGCAATATTTTAACCAGAAAGAAATGAGCAAGAAAGACAGTTTCACTTGGGTAAGTTTGCACAGCCAGGGAACTCAGAACTCCAAAGAATCAGTTCCTTGTCATTGGGTCTCACTGCCTTAAAATGGTCAATAATCTATTAGTACAAGATGGCTTACCAGATCATCATGAATGTTATCAAGGTGTAATCTGATAATGACAGAGGAAATAGGCCTGAATATTTCACATAGACCATTCCTTTTGCATTACCAGTGGAATTCCAAACGTCATCTGAAACCACAATCAGATTGGCTCCAGAGAGCAAAAACTCAGCTTCAAAGCACACATTTTGTCATTCTTTTGAACAAGGAAGTTTGTATTCACGTTTCAGGTGTTAGAGACAATGCTAATTCTGATTTTAGCTCATCTCTGACGGAAGGATCATAATAATTCTGGAAAGTGCTCTGAACTCAAACATGTCAAGACTTTCCTCATCATTTTTAGCTTTGCAAATGTCTTAGTATTCGGGACTTTTGACTTTGCCCTTGACCTATTTTTAAATGATATTTGGATTCTTTGACTATATTATTAAACGTATATATGTGTTTGAATCTATATAATCTCCATAGATTAATCTATGTTCATAACTGCATCTGTATCTACAAACATAACTCATCCACGTCCATATATGCACATATATCTTTATTTAGACTATCTAGAACTGTAAAGTTTGTTGCATGTGTGCTAATTGCTTCAGTTGTGTCCATTTCTTTGCGACATTATGGACTGTAGCCCACCAGACTCCTCTGTCGAAGGGATTCTCCAGGCATGAATACTAGAGTGAACTGCCATTTCCTTCTCCAGGGGATCTTCCTGACCCAGGGATAGAACCCATGTCTCTCACTTCTCCTGCACTGGCAGGCTGGTTACTTATCATTAGTACCACCTGAGAAGCCCTTAACTATAAAGCTATATGTTTATCTATATATAGAGATAAATGTACAGAAATCTGGATCTATAGAGACATACCTATAATTAAATCTATAGAAAATATAGATATAAATATGTACACACATACACATATTTAATTATAGAGGTGTAAAAGGACAAAGTATAAATATTTGAAAAACTGGAAATAAATATTTTTAATTAAATAATTTCCATCTGCTGCTGCTGCTGCTGCTGCTGCTGCTGCTGCTGCTGCTGCTGCTGCTGCTGCTGTGCCCAACTCTGTGCGATCCCATAGACAGCAGCCCACCAGGCCCCTCTGTCCATGGGATTCTCCAGGCAAGAATGGAGTGGGTTGTCATTTCCTTCTCCTAATTTCCATCTACCAAAGCCTATCTCAAATGCTAAATCCTTCCAAAAAGTCTCCCCTCCAAATCAGAAACTGGAATCAAGATTGCCAGTCTGGAATCAACAGCCTCAGATATACAGATGACACCACCCTTATGGTAGAAAGTGAAGAGGAACTAAAGAGCTGCTTGATGAGAGCAAAAGAGGAGAGTGAAAAAACTGCCTTAAAGCTCAACAGTCAAAAAACTAAGATCATGGCGTCTGGTCCCATCACTTCATGGCAAATAGTTGGGGAAACAGTGGAAACAGTGACTGACTTTATTTTCCTGGGCTCCAAAATCACTGCTGATGGTGACTGCAGCCATGAAATTAAAAGACACTTACTCCTTGGAAGGAAAGCTATGACAAACCTAGATAGTGTATTAAAAAGCAGAGATGTCACTGTGCTAACAAAGGTCCATATAGTCAAAGCTATGGTTTTTCCAGTAGTCAAGTTTAGATGTGAAATTTGGACCACAAAGAAGCCTGAGTGTCAAAGAATTGATGCTTTCAAACTGTGGTGCTGGAGAAGACTCTTAAAAGACCCTTGGACAGTAAGGAGATCCAACCAGTCAATCCTAAAGGAAATCAACCCTGAGCATTCATTGGAAGGACTATGCTGAAGCTCCAATACTTTGGCCACCTGATACAGAGTGCCAGTGCATTGGAAAAGACCCTGATGCTGGGAAAGATTGAAGGCAAAAGGTGAAGAGGGTAGCAGAAGATGAGATGGTTAGATAGCATCACCGACTCAATGAAACTGAATCTGAGCAAACTCCGAGATACTGAAGGGTAGGGAAGCCTGGTGTGCTGCAGTCCATGGAGTCTCAAGGAGTCAGACATGACTTAGCAACTGAACAACAGACATATGAAAATTGTTACTGCCTCCTTTGAACCCCTCGACAACATACTCTTCTTATGAAAATTTCTCAATAATTCTTAGAATAAGAGTTTTCATATGTTGATGTGCCAGACACTATCTAATTAACCCAGTCTCCAACTCAAGCTTGAGAAATAGCTTTTATTCTCTTCATTTGAAGGTGGAGAACTTGAGATAGAAAAGACTGATATTCTCAGGCTCAAGTAACAAAGTGTCGAGGGGAAGTTGAACTAAGATGTAACTGACTTCATGTGTGATTTAGTCTCCTTTATTTATTAACTTCAAAATATTTATTGAGCCTTGCTATGTGCAATAGTCCATATAAATTCCAACCATTTGGTGAACTATGAAATATACACATATGAGACAAACCCCAAGTTTACTAGCTTGGTTAAAATAATTGAGTAGAGATTTCAGAGTCTGGGGATGGTGTGTAGAGTTTGAATTCAGCAGATTAGCAGCCAACACAAAATAAATCCTCTTCATAAGAGCACAGTAAAATCCAGAGTCTCTATAACAAATGACTGACAATATGTGGGATATAACCCAAAGTATAATATACACACACATATATATGTATACATATATACAATCGATGGAGACTCACCCAAGATGACACAGAATTTGGAATTAGCAAACATTTTCAAGTAGTTATTACAACTATAGATGTAGGGAGAAATAAGATCATAAAGACTGAAAAGGTAGAAAATCTCACCAGAAAACTATGAACTATAAAAAGAATCAAATGTAAATTTGAGGACTAAAAAATACAATGTCTAATGTAAAAAAATTTACCGGATACCTTTCATAGCCTATTTAAGCTGACAGGAGAAAGAATTGGTGACAGTAAGTCAATAGACATTTTTCAAATTGAAAAACAGAGGGGAAAAACATTGAAAAATGATGAGCATGGACTCAGAGATTTGTGGAGAAATATGGAGACGCCTCACATATATGTAAATTGAAGGCTTAGGGCTACAGGAGAGAGAAAATAGGACCAAAAAAAAAAAAAACAACCAAAATTTGCATAAGGCAGAAGTTAAATTATTTAAAAGCTCATTAGCAAACCTCAAGAAGGACAAATAAAATGCAAACTTCATTTGACAGATTACTGTCGAATTACTGAAAAACAAAGATGAAGAGAAAAATCTCAAAGTACAGAGAAAATGATGCATTATATACAAGAGAACAATGAAAAATTATTGCTAAATTCTCATCAGAAACAATGGTGTTAAGAAGGCAGAAGATAATTCATTTAAAGTTCTAAGAGAAGAAAACTCTGTCACTCAGAAATTTATATTCAAGAAAAATATTACTCCAGAATGAAGGAGAAATAACAATATTTTTAAAAACATATTCATTAGCTGCAGACCTGAACAAAAAAATACTAAAGGAAGTTCTGGCTGAAGACAAATAATCCTAGATGAGGCTTGGATGTTCAGAAAAGAATGGAGATTACTCTGAATAGTAAATATGTACATAGAAAAACACTCTATTTCTCCTAAGATCTCAAAATCCAGATACTGTTTTAACTGATATTATAGTGTTGTACTGTGGGCTGTATAGCCAACATAGACATAATATATAGGACAACTTACAGAAATGGGAAATAAAGTCATATGATTTGTGGATCTTTCATTTTAAATAAACTAGCACAATATTAACTCTAGTTAGAGTGTAGAATGTTTAAGATGTAAATTTCAATGTCTAGAGGAAACATTGAAAAACAATAATGAAAAGAGGAATGGCTAAAAAGCCAACAGAGAAATTGAGATAGAATTTTAGGAAGTATTCAAATTAAAAGAAGGAAAAAAGAAGGGACGGGGGAAAAAATAAAAGATGGGACATGCAGAAAATGAATAGAAAAACAGTTGGCCTAAATCCAACCGTATCAATAATCACATTAAATGTTGATGGATTAAACATGCCCATTAAAGACATAGATTATCTGGCTAAATTTCAAAAACAATACTGGACTTGTGTTTTCTATAAGAACTGCATATTGAATATGAAGACACAGGTCAGTTGAAAGTGGAGAAAAAAAAAAAGGAAAAAGATAGACCTTGCAGACACTAATTATAAGACGGCGAGCTTGGAAGGCTTCATGGGGTTGCAAGAGTTGGACACGACTGAGCGACTTCACTTTCACTTTTTACTTTCATGCATTGGAGAAGGAAATGGCAACCCACTCCAGTATTCTTGCCTGGAGAATCTCAGGGACCAGGAGCCTGGTGGGCTGCCATCTGTGGGGTCGCACAGAGTCGGACACGACTGAAGCGACTTAGCAGCAGCAGCAGAAGACTAGGTATATTACTAACTGATAAAGTAAACCTTGTTATAGTAGTGCATCACCATTCATGAAGCGAGAGCATTTGCAATTATAAAAGGGTCAATTAGTTGGCAAGACATAACAATCCTAATACCTATACAGAGCATCAAAATAGGTGAAGCAAAATTTGACTGAATTAAAGGGAGAAACAGGTAAATACATTTAGAGAATTTTAACACTCCCTCTCAGTAACAAAAAAAAAGTCAAAAGAACTAGTAAAGGCAAGAAGATCTGAATAAGACTATGAAACACTCTGATTCAAGTAATATATTTAGAATGTTACTCTCAAAAAGTTCAGGATATACATCCAAGTGCACATGGCACACTCACTGAGATCCCAGTGACTCTATTACCTAAAAGCCACAGAATTAAATCAGAAGTCAATGACAATGAGTTGTCTAGAAAGTTTCCAAATATTTGAAAATACAGCAACACTGTTAAGAAAATTAAAAAGTAAGTCACAGATTGGGGAAAATGCTGACAAACTACATACCTGATGAAACACATATATCCAGAAAATAGAAAGAGCCCCTAAAACACAGGAATACGTAGATAGCTGAATTAAAAGGAGGCAAAGTGAATGAACATGTCAGTTGCCATTTTGTGCACAAAAATGTGCTCAACATTATTAGTTATCAGGGAAATGTAAATTAAACCACTGAGACACTATACACGCCAGCCAGAATGAGCAGTTTTAAAAGACGAGGAGCTCCAAATGCTGATGAGCATTTGGAGTAACTAGAACTCTCATACATTATCAGTGTGAGAATAAAATGTTACCACCATCACTTTGGGAAAAAAAGCTTGGGTTCGTAAAAGACTGAACAAACATCTACTATTTCCATCAATTCTGCTTCTAGATATTTACCCAGGAGAAATGATAATATGTTCCACAAAAGGACTTGCAGGCAAGTATTCACAGCATCTTTGTTCACAATAGCGAAAAACTGAAAACAGTCCGGGAATCTATCAGCAGGAAAGTGATTTAAACACAAACACACATATACATGTACTCATGCTTAAGCAAAACTGGTATTTATAGATTCAGTTTCAGCATTAAGAAGAAAGGAACTGATACATTCAAACACCATGAATCTCAAAACAATATGTTGAGTAAAAGACTTACCCAAAAGAGTACATGCTAAATGATTTAATTTATCTGAAATTCTAAAGCAAGCAAAATTAATCATGATGAAAAATAATAAGAACAGGCTTTGCCTCTAACAATGACAGGGACCAGATTGACTAAGAAGGGGGCATGGGGAACTTTCCTGAGATGACGGAAATGCTATATATTTTGTTGGGATTTTGATTTCATGATTGTATTCACTTGCTAAAACTTCTGAGTGAGTCACTTGAAAGTAATGTATTTCGGGGAAGTGTCTCCTTCATCACAACAGAAGGAAAGGAGGAAATCAGACTATTTCCCTTTTATACTATAACGTTCTGGGATTAGGTTTTATTTATCTTTGATTCTTCATTATTGTCAGCAGAGTGCTCTCAGATATATTCTGCTTGGTAAATGTTAAAGTAATGTCTCTGTGATCTCCTTCTGTTTTACTCTTTCTTAAACTTTTTTATAAACTATAGTAAAAGATAGTTTTATAGTAACAATAGTTAATGACGCCATTGTCAAGAATTTTAATAGGTAAATACTAGTTTTAATTCTCACAATATTTATGTGGCTCATATTGCTCACAGTCACACATATGTAGTTAAATGAAGGTGAGGCCAATGTCTAACTCTCTCTGCCTGCTCAGGTTAAGAGCCGTGGTGGGAAGTGCTTGATCTGAGTGTCTGAGATTTGCATTGATGTTATTTCCACCTGGTAATGAAAACCATTTCAGTATGGTGTTCAGCAAATCACCCTGTTTAGTGGAATATAAACCCAAGTACTTTTATGAAGCAATTTGAATCTGTTTACTTCTTAAAGCAGTTTTCTTAACATCAGTGAATTGGAGGTAGAAACATCTAATATTGGAAATCCTAATCATTTTATAAGAGAGGATTATAGAAGGAAGGAAAAACCAGCTGACCCAGCTCCTTACTTTAAATTCCCCTGACCAGTGTTTTCTTTTTTGGGAAGTTGTCCAGGAAAGATCATAAGTCATCTCAGGTCCTCATCAAGAAAGATCTCTTTGAGTTGGATCACAATTTCCCTTGCTTTAATCAAACTTCTTATCTTATAAAATGGAAGCAAAAATGTATAAATATAAAAAACAGGAAGCTACAGACCCTCATTTCAAATATTAATTTTCTTATTTCATTCAAAACACAATAACTCTATCTGATACATCTTCCCATGTTCTTCATCTATTAAATATAAAACCTTGTGTGTGTATGTGTCTGTATGACTTTTCTGGCTAGGATACCTATGTTTAATGGACGTAGATTTGTTTCTACTCTTGTTTTCAGAAATAATTTCTAAAAGTCATTCAAGTCTAAGTTGAACTTAGAAATTGGAAAATAAGGCAATCTTCATACCTCAGACTTAGCACTTTCAAATTGCAAATTAAAATCAAATCAGAGCTAAAAACTTTCCACAGGTGAAACCAATTCAGGCAGTGTTAGCTGAGCCAGTAAGTTCTAATTTTAAGGTTTCTGAAACCACGTGAGTGTGTGTGTGCATTCTGTTGTAATCAGGATGACTCAGCTGTAACTTTCATAATACTTGTCATTGGATTTATTTAACTTCTTTTTAAAAACTTTGTCAAAATTATCTTAATAGACCTTGATTCCAAAACTACTTTTAATAAACTGTTATTATTAGATATAATGGTCTATAAGTTTCTGTCATGAAGATGAGAATATTTCTGAGGCCCAAGTTTTATAGGTTGTATTGTTTCCACTCCCCCCAATTGGATATGTTTAAATTCTGGCCCTTAGTATCTTTAGAATAAAACCTTATTTGAAAATAAGGTTGTTGTAGGTATAATTAGTTAGGATTAAGTCATTCTGGAATACAGTGGGCTACTAATCCAGTACAAATGCTATCCTTACAAAAGGGGAAATTTGATACAGATTCATACACAGAAGAAAACTATGTGAACATAAAAGCAGCTATCAGCCAGGGAAGCCTAAATATTGACAGCAAACCACCAGAAGCTAGGAGAGTGATGTGGAACAATTTTTTCCTCATACCCCGCAGAGAGAATCAATTCTGCCAACACCCTGACTTTTTGGACTTCTGGATTTCTTAACTCTGAGACAATACATTTCTATTGTTTTAATTCACCCAGTTTGTAGTACTAGGAAACTTATACATAGAGCAGTAATAAGGCACACTTTCAACGTGACCAGGAAGTAGCAGATGAAAAGAAGTTATAGCTGATTTAAAAATTAAGTTATTATGCTGAATCTGCCCTGAATCTTGCTAACAAGCCATTTCAGCAATGAAAATGCCCAATGGACATGTCCATGTAGGGAGCCTTTACTTTTGAGACTTCTGAGACTGTTAGCTGGCACTTTACATGTCACAACAAAACATGGTTGTTAGACGCTAAAAATGATGGCTCCAGATGGATCCCAAGGCTATGAAGGGATCACAGAGTAAAGAAACCCTTAGTAATGATGGGGTACAGTAATGATGGATCAATGGTGTTAGTGACTTAAGACCCTAGAGTAAGAAATTTTTATTAGATGAAGGCAGTTGTTTGGTTTTGCTCATCTCTTTCCTTTACTCTTTTTTTTTTTTTTTTTTTTTTAGCATGTAACTTTTTTGGCTTGGAAAACATTAACTATTGAATGAACAACTATTTAAGACTATATGTCTCCTGTTGTCCTTTTCTTCAACTTGCATGATGCTGACATATTTTGAATAAGTTAATTGTGTTATATGGAACATAGATTTGTGTTTTTGTGGGTTTTTTTTTGCTTTTAAAAGTGGTAGAACATTTAACTTAAATTAAAATGAACTTTAATTTTAAAATTGAGGCAATCTAGGACTGTTGCGATAGATTCAGAAATAACTGAATCCAGGCACTTAAATGGCAGTGACAGTGACAGTGATAGAGAACTGCTTCTGTTTCTCAGCTCTGTGTCCTTCCCTCCTGAGTAATAGATGTAAAGCTATAGAGAGCTGTATTGGAAGAACACCTCCCCATGGACGCTCCCTAGAAAGTCCTGATTCACTCTGGACAGACTTGGGTCACGTGCTCACTTATGAGCCAATCACTCTGCAAATCCTTCAGATCGGCCTGGACTTAGGTTACATACATGTGTCTGGAGTAGTGATGGAGCATGGATTAAAGGCAGGCATAAATGTATCACCAAAGAAATTAAGAGTTTGTAGCAATAATAATGGGGAAGTGATTCTGTTCTGGTAAATACAAAATGATCCTACTTAATTAACTCATCCAAAAAAACCTTAAAGTAAACAAGTGCTCTGTAGAAAGTACTCTGCTAGGAAATAAATATCAGAGTTGAATAAGACATGTTCCTATATTTGAAGAGTTTATATTCACCTGGTGAGAAAAATGTATAAGCCAATAACAGAAGGACAAGTGACATGCTATGTGAAAACAGAGGAGGTGAAAATTATTATTTTTTCTGTTACCATGTGGCGGGTCTAGGGGTAGATGGAGATGTCTGGAGGGCCTGCACAGTTGTTTGAACATGTCTTGAACGAGAAAGAAAGAACAAAAGAAAGAAAGGCATTGAGGCAGAGGAATGAGATATTTTCTAGCAGTTATAGACAGGAGATATAACTTTTGTGAGGCGAGCATACCAACCACTAAACTATAGAACCAAAGACTTTAGACCTTATTCCCTGGCTGTTTGTGTGCCTGTCCAATCCTTAGCTTTATGGTTCTATTTTCTTTCTTTTTTCAATTGTAGATAAGCAGTCAAGAGTGGAGTCTAACAGACCTAGTGTGTTTAAATGATGGAAAATTCTTTAATCCTTATAGCAAAGCTATCTCATGAACATGGAAACATTTAATTTTACCCCCCATGCTATTTTGTGGCTCCATATTATCTTTTCTGCATCTTTCCTATGGGAATATCTCTGTAAATGCTGAAATTCATGGGAAACTGGAAATTTTTAATGCACATGCCTATTAGTGTTTTTATACTGTAGTAGTTAAGGGAAGTACCTTTAAAACAGATGATCTTCTGTTTGAATCCTGGATCCTCAGCACCAGCTGTGTTATCCTATGAAATTGAGTCCTCTGGGCCTCTGTTCTATAATAATAATATAACCCCTTAGGATTTTTATGATAATTAAATGGGACAATCTATGCAAAGTACTTAGAATTTTTGGCACAAAATAAATATTCAATAAATTCAACTGTTGGAATGATAGTAAAAGTGATTTGGTATTTTAATAACTACGTTCATTTGAAGAAGGATTAGCATAGACTCATTTGTCCCCAAAACTGTTCTCCAGTATCTGATTCAATGCTGCTTCAATCATATGACCCCACTGCTTAAAACCAGTTTTTACTGGTTTCACCCACAAGAGTGGGTGAAATAGGGTTCCAGTCCTGATTCTGCCACAGTTAGCTTGAGGTTGGGCTGGAAACCCAAGCTACTTTCAAGATTTCAGTTTGACATCCATTGGCTTTCAACTAAAAAATTCTCTAATTTGGATAACATGTGGAACTCTCTGCAAAACACCATCTTGCTCATCAATCTAGGATTACATCAAAAAATGTATTGTTACAAGCAGTATATGCAGCCGTCAAATCAGAATATGAAAATGGTGATTCAGCAAAACGTTATAGTTCCATTTTATGGTGGTGAGTTTTATGGAGGTATATGCGCTAAACATCAACTACAGCATGAACATGCCCATTTAGGTGTAAATATATGTATATGTGACATTTATCATCCTATAAATAAGCCAGTGGGTGTACAAAGAAAGCAAAAAGATGTTTAAATATTTATTCTCTAAGCCTGGCTTGGAAAGATTTCACTTCAAGCTCTATGAGCTTACCAGAAAAATGCTGGCCTCAACTAAAAACTTTGCAATGTGTCTTAGTAGACATTAGACTCTTGAGGATGCGGTGGGTTAATGTCAGTGTAGTTGTCATTCAGGCATCTTGAACTCCAAGTAAAGTCCATATCGATGTATGATTCTGATGGCATTACGTAGCTGAAAGAGATATGATTCCTATGATACAAGATCAATCCAAATGCTTTTGATAGTCTTCCAAAAAGCGGAGCCAAGCATAGTAAACAGAGTAAAGACCTGGGAATTCAGAATAGTCTTCTAGCTTAAATTCTGTAAAAGTTTGTTTGAGGGCAATATTAATCCTCGGTGATCCTTTGCCCATTCCAACTGAAGTATCTACTCTATCCTGGCAGATGTGTTTATTTGGTTTTGATGCTGATGTATATTTCCTATTATGCACAGTGGGCAAAAAGACTGGACACCTCTATAGTGTACACTATGATAAGTAAATACAATAAGACAAAAATAAACATAAGAGAAACTTGTTTTCTGAAATGATTATCTGAACTTGGTATATTTTAAAGGGAAGAATGCATAAGCTTAATTTCCTGAAGAACTATCTCAACAGCATGGCAGTTGAGACTATTTCTGCCATTTTGAGTGAAGAACTGTGAAGAAGTCTATAAGGTAGGTACAATTCAGATTACCCAAGATAAGTAAAAGAAGAGGAGTAGAACATCAACTAGAAAATAGCTTAGAAACTCTTTAGAAAACATTTTCTAAATAGTTTTAGAAAATGTTTTCCAAATAGTTTTCTAAATAGTTTTAGAAAATGTTTTCTAAAAAACTATTTAGAAAATAGTATAACATAAATTATTTAGAAAATAATACTTAACAATGGACAAGTAGAGTCAGAATGAAGCCTTGAACCTTCCATTAGTTGAGTCTAAGACATTAGCTGAATCACTTAACCTCTCTGAGCTTTATCTGTAAAGTGGAACCTGTTGCATTTGTCTAGTTTCCCCCCATGTTATTGTGATATGTGGGGTAAGCAAGGCAAGTGATATAATGTGTTAAAGCAGTTTACACACTTTACTGGCTAATGCAAAATTTAAATCTTCCATCTCCTTGAATATCTGAAACACTTCAAGAAATACCTAGACAGAAGATGGGTTAATTTTCTTCAAATTTTTCCAGTGTAGTCTGGAAACAAGTCACATATAGAAATCAAATAGAGATGAGGGGCAATGAATGATGGTGTAATTTAAACTATATAGGCACAGAATCTAAAGGCACTGAGAATATCTTAGAGGGCTTCCCTGATGACTCAGCAGTAAAGAATCTGCCAACAGTATAGGAGATGCGGGTTTGATCCCTGGCTCAGGAAGATCCATTGGAGAACGAAATGGCAACCCACTTCAATATTTTTGCCCAGAGAATCCCACGGACAGGGGAGTTTGGCGGGCTACAGTCCACAGGGTTGCAAACAGTCAGACATGACTGAGTGACTAAACAACAGCAACATGTCTGTGGAATTGTATTTCCTCCTCTTGCAAGCATTTCCTGCCTGGAAACACTTCTAATATTTCTTATATAAATATTCCCTCAAAGCTTCCTCCCAACCCTCTTTCTTGTATCCTTTCTCCTGGAGTGAATTCAATTGCATTTCTATTCAGGCAGGGTATACCTTCCATGGTGTTCACTAATCCCAGCTACTTAAAATCATCAACTCTTCTGATTGCCCAATGCGTGCATGCTGAGTCACTTTAGTTGTGTCCGGACTCTCTGTGACCCTTTGGACTGTAGTACAGCAGGCTCCTCTGTCCATGGAGTTCTCCGGACAAGAGTACTGGAGTGAGTTGCCATGTCCTCCTCCTGGGGATCTTGCCAACCCAGGGATCAAACTCACGTCTTCTATGTCTCTTGCATTGACAGGTGAGGTCTTTATGACTACAGCCACCTAGGAAGCCCTGTTTGCCCAGTGAAAGTGAAAGTCACTCAGTCATGTCCAACGCCCATAGACTATACAGTCCATGGAATTTTCCAGGCCAGAGTACTGGAGTAGGTAGCCTTTTCCTTCTCCAGGGGACCTTCCCAAGCAAGGGATCGAATCCAGGTCTCCCACATTGCATACTTTACCTGCTGAGCCACAAGGGAAGCCCAAGAATACTAGAGTGGGTAGCCATCCCTTCTCCAGCTGATCTTCCCAACCCAGGAATCGAACCAGGGTCTCTTGCATTGCAGGTGGATTCTTTACCAACTGAGCTATCAAGGAAGCCCATTGCTTCAGGATTGTCCAGTGCTCATGCCTTACTGCCCATTGTCCACGCTGGCCTGGTTATTAATTCTCACCTCTGCCTTGGGTAACTCATGCCCCACATTTCCAACTTACTTTTCAAACATTGCACCTGGAAGTCTCGCCAACCTGTCAAACATAATCACTGAACTTGAACTCATTGTTGGCTCTGCATGAACTGGCTTTCTTCCCTCTAGTGCTTATCTTAGTATATGGCATGATGATTTTCTTTTCACTCAGGCTTGAAAACTAGAGTTGATTTTTCTTGTTGTCCCTCTCCCTCCACCACTCAATAATTGCTCTACTTGTCATTTCTACTTTGCAATACCATTTGCCTAACTCCTTCACTCTTTTCTCATTTTTAGTACCTAAGCTGAGGGCTGTTTGCCTGAATCATTGCACTCATTTCTGCTTCCAGTTCATCTTCCATATATTTCCTCTTCATAAGCAGTGTTTCCAGATTAGTCCTGATTATGTCACTTTAGATTTTTTCAAAAAACCTTCAATTCTAGTTCGCTATTTAATAAAATCACTAATCAAGTGGCTTCATGTTCTGAGCCCAAAGGCTTTCTCTTTCACATCTCTATTCCTGCACTCTATACACTCCTCAAATACACAGAAATCATATTCACTAATGACAATAAAAACTACATCACAGAATAAGTAGTTTATGATAAGTATCATGATCCCTGCAATATGTTTATATAAAACCATGCATTGATCCCTCATAATGTTAATGTTGAACTGTGAACTTCCAGATGCTCAAGCTGGTTTTAGAAAAGGCAGAAGAACCAAAGATCAAATTGCCAACATCTGCTGGATCATTGAAAAAGCAAGAAAGTTCCAGAAAAACATCTTCTTCTGCTTTATTGACCACGCCAAAGTGTTTGACTGTGTGGGTCACAATAAACTGCGGAAAATTCTTAAAGAGATAGCAATACTGGACCATCTGACTGCCTTTTGAGAAATCTGTATGCAGGTCAGGAAGCAACAGCTAGAACTGGACATGGAACAACACACTGGTTCCAAATAAGAAAAGGAGTATGTCAAGGCTGTATATTGTCACCCTGCTTATTTAATTTATATGCAGAGTACATCATGAGAAACGCTAGGCTGGAAGCAGCACAAACTGGAATTAAGATTGCTGGGAGAAATATCAATAACTTCAGATATACAAATGATACCAGCCTTATGGCAGAAAGTGAAGAAGAACTAAAGAGCCTCTTGATGAAAGTGAAAGAGTGAAAAAGTTAAGTTTAAAGGTCAACATTCAGAAAACGAAGATCATGGCATCCGGTCCCATCACTTCATGGCAAATAGATGGGAAGATACTGGAAAGAGTGTCAGACTTAATATTTTGGGGCTCCAAAATCACTGCAGATGGTGACTGCAGCCATGAAATTAAAAGACGCTTACTCCTTGGAAGAAAAGTTATGACCAATAAAGCTGAAGCTCCAGTACTTTGGCCATCTCATGCAAAGAGTTGACTCATTGGAAAAGACTCTATTGCTGGGAGGGATTGAGGGTGGGAGGAGAAGGGAATGACCGAGGATGAGATGGCTGGATGGCATCACTGACTCGATGGACCTGAGTCTGAGTAAACCCCAGGAGTTGGTGATGGACAGGTAGGCCTGACATGCTGCAGTCTATGGGGTCACAAAGAGTCAGTCGTGACTGAACGACTGAGCTGAACTGAACTGAAAATTAATCTTATACTAGATTAAAAGCCCAAATCCATCCACCTCAATACCTTCCCTAATTTCCACACAGTAGAATGTGGTTTCTCCCTATATGGAAACTTCATAGGGTTCTGTCCTATTTAAAATTGGCTTACCACTTTCTGCCTGTCATTATGGTTATTTTTTTGTATTTGTCATTTTCCCTTGTTTAGATTTCAAGATCTTTGAGAGTAGGGACTTTATTTTTGATTCTCTGCAGTATACTCTTTCAGTATTTGTTGAATTGGAAAATTCTAATAGGCAAAGTAATGCTTTTTTTGATTCTCATTTCCAAGGATGTAATTTAAACAAAATCATAAAATACTGTAAGTATTGTTTTTGTTCAGTTGTTCAGTCATGTCCAACTCTTTGCAACCCCATGAACTACAGTATGCCAGGCTTTCCTGTTCTTCACTATTTCCCAGAGTTTGCTCAAACTCATGTCCATTGAGTCTGTGATGCCATCCAACCATCTCATCCATAAGTATATGTTTGTGTGTGTGTATATATATATATATATATGTATTATAAATATATACTAAAAACTGTCATCAATTCTGAATGAATTTTTTCTCCTATTAACAAATTTGAAGAAACAATTGCTACTAATTATGCTTGCTTGTCTAATATATTTTAAGATAGTATTTTATTCCATTGGAAAGTAAAATCAGTGCTTCCGGGGAAATTAAAATTGGCTAAACTATTTCATTTTTTTTTGTTTTGGTTCACTTTCTAGTTGAATGAGACTTAAAAAGGGCTGTCAGTTCACAAACTCATCTTTCTGAAAGCTACATGGCAATTTTGGCAACTTTCCCAGGTGATGGTGTTCTTGTAGCTGTTTAAACTCAGTTAAAATTTCACATACAATAATGGATTCAATTAATCTTTTTAAAAGACAGTCACTTTAAATGACATGGCAGTTAAATGAGATTAAGAGTGATGGTACCCTATCAATATACAGAGTGAAGTTAGAAGCCTTTGCACTATATCTCCATCCACTGAGGTAACCATCATGAAGATAAACTATCTTCTTTTTGCATAGGATGGCCCTTGGTGACATTATCTGAACCAGGATTTGATAATGGGTGGACCTCAGGTATAAATTATTGTGAATGTACATAAAATTTTAACATTCATTCCTTCTTTCAATAAAGTTTTATTAAATATCCACAATGTTTTGAGGATAGCTATATCTCTAAAGAATTTTTCTAAATGTGTTCTCAGATATTTGTTGTAATGGATGGTCTTTGCAAAAATTTTTAAAAGTCCTTTGGTCAAATAATTTTGGCAAATGTTTTTATCCCCCTTTTAGAAATGTACACCCATATTACCATATTAAAGCTTCAAATAAGCCAAGCACCAAAGAAATATACTTAACTTTGCTATATCCAGCTCCTTTCACACCTTTTTGATTGGAAAAATTACTTACGTTCTCTCTCATTGAGTTGTACTACTGACCAATAGATTCCTCTGTGGAAAATAAACCTATCTGACTTAGCATTGTCTCAGTACAGCTTACAAAGCCTTGTCACATTCTGACGCGTACACATTCTGACAACACACAATACAGTGTCTCATAGGAGATGGTGCCCTGTTTGCATGACAAGCAGAATATCAGTACTCGTCCTTACACATGATCTGTTCAACTCTGAATAACTCACTTTATCTCTCCGGACCAAATTATCTCCATTGCACAAAAGTGAAATAACCATGGATTTGTATTCTACTGATGAGGATTAGACCTTATTATTTCTTAATGTTTTCATTGCCAACTTTGAGATATGAGGATATATGTTTATGATACTATTAGGATGAAATATAAACTAGAATACACTTAAGAAGTTACAAACACAGGAGAAGGGAAGAATATGTTGGATGTGGCTACCCTCCAGTTGGTGCAGCTCACTGAGAGAGCTATAGCCCTCCCAAAGAGACATCTGAAGCAGTTCAGTGATTTCTCCCCCACCCCAGTTTTCTGCAATAGAGCCCATGGGATTCTCTACGACAGAATACTGGAGTGGGTAGCCTTTCCCTTCTCCAGGGGATCTTCCCAACCCAGGGACTGAACCCAGGTCTCCCACATTGCAGGCAGATTCTTTACGAGCTGAGCCACAAGGGAAGACCCTTCAATATAGCACTAATAGTTTATTACTCTTCAGTCAAATGTTTTGGGAGTTGGCTACGCATGTCTCTGAAATAACTGGAAAAAAAAAAAAGACTGACTTGGGTAATAGAAAAAAATATGAAATGTCATAATAAGTAAAAGCTTTTATAAGTTTTTAAGGATCTAGTGAAAAAGGGACAAATGAATTTATCTGGTGATATTTAATATAGATTTTATTTAAGACAGCTGTTTTATGGAAGTCCAGTGAATTAAACAAAACTATTTCAGAGGTTATGAACAAGAACAAGGGATTTCTACCACTTTAAGACTCTCTTTTAAATGTAAGAATGATTCTTTTTTATTTATTACAAAGAGAGGTAAATTTTTACTTGGGTTCTGTGTCTGCAACTATATAGCTATTGTGACTTGGGATGATACCACTTTACTTCTGCGATCTTCATGCTTTTTACACGGTCTGACATGCATATTTTAGGCCTAAAAATCTCTTATTCTATGAAACAATGTGGATATGTCAGAACTGTGGTCAAAATGACTGTAAGTCAATTCAATACACCATATTTTCTACTTGTCCCAGTTGAAAATATGTGTTTATCATGAGGTTATTTGAGAATACCAATTCATGGGTTAGCTCAGTTAATAACCACTTTGGGCAAATGTGCTTTGGGGGAGATATGTGTTGCAAGTGGCTTTGAATATATAGTTCAGAGATTGCAACAGTCTGATGAGTCACTGAATATGAGTGAGTCACAAAAGCAACATCACAGCTCATGTGGCATAAAATTGAGTTGCATGGTCCTTTTTCAGAGCCAGAGGAAATATCTCATAGAAAATATTGTAGAGAAAGTATCTATCTGAGCTGTCAAAATAACAATCTAGACACATTTTTAATCACTTCCTGTTATTAAAGATGAAAGGACTAGTTTAAAAGTGCAATATATAATAGATTGCCTAGTTCTCAAACCCTATGCTGCCTCCTTCTAGTTATAGACTTAGTGGAAATTATCCTCATTCTCTGTGTTACAGTTTTATCATCTGAAAAATTAGAAGAATAGTAGTAAGTATTTTATAAGACTTTTATGATAATTAAATGTTAAAATGCATGTAAAATAGTACCCAGCTTTTATAAAGGGTGCTCAACTAATGTTAGCAATTTTTGAAGTTAATATTCTGAATTTCTGTTTTCAGTAAAGGTAGAGGAGCTTGATTCATACTAATCATCCTGCTAATGACAAGTGAAAACTTTAGACAGACATTAAAACAAGGATTATAAAACAATTATTTAAAAGTTGTGGGGAAAACAAAAAGAAGGTGGGAACTACAAAATAAATATTATTTAACAGCAAGAGAAATAAACTGTGTGACTCAAAATTAAATAGCTTGAACTTGAAGCTGAGATGATCTGTTTTACTGGGATGAAGAGAGGTTGGAATTTGGAGCTGCTAAAATGGCTGGAAATTGAGGGAAACAGTCCTCAAAGGAAGATACCACAGAGGGAAAAGTACCAAAATTGTCTACAAATTCTGCTTAAATATTAGCTGATGTGTAAACTGTGCCTATGCAAGGTGATACAAAAGGAAGACAGGAGAAAGGATGCTACTGGGCAAATAAAGACTTAAGCAGAAATTTCTACAACCTATTGTTAGAGAGACATTTGGAGTTCAATTCCCAACAAATTAGAGGGAGTTGGTAAACATTTTGGATTTTCCTTGAAATCCCAGAAGACCCATGCCTTAAGAAGGATCTAAGGCTACATTCTAGTTCTAGGAATAAAGCCAAGGTTCTTAAAGGGTCCACTTAAAATTATTTTTAATTAGATCAGGTCAGCCTTCCAGTTTCTTAATGTTTTATTGGAATGAAACATAATATTCCTACAAATTTGATGACATAATTCAGATTTTCTACAATATATATTATACATAATATCCAGTATGTAATTCAAATTTACAAGATATGATAAGAAAAAATTGGATGTAAAATTCAAAATAAAGCCAACAGAAACACATTAAAATAGGACTTAGATATTAGAATTAGCAATAAAAATTTTAAACCAGGTTTAATAAACATATTAAAATGCATTATAGATATTGAAAAATTTGGTGAAAATTATTGAACAGAAATGGAGAATCACAGCCAAGAAATGGGAAAACTTAAAAAAGAATCAAATGGAATTATTATAAGAGAAAAATACTTGTAACATATAAAATATCTTTGAATTGGCTAGACAGAGCAGAGAAAATAATCAGTAACAAAGACAGATCAGTTTAAAATATAAAAATAAAAGCCAGAACAGATCATTTGAGACCTATTATAAAATGCCAGATAGTAATATATAATTGTGGTCCCCTAAGTGGAGAGAATAGGAAAATAAAACCAAACATTTGAAGAGACAATAATCTAAACATTTCTAAAATTGATTAGGATATTGTCACAGAAACAAAAATCTCAGAAAAGCATGAGCAAGGAAAATACAAAGAAAAATACACCTGCGGGCATTATTGTCAGAATGCTAGAAATTTGGGAGAATGGGAATTCTAACATGTATACTATCATGTAAGAGTTGAATCGCCAGTCCATGTCTGACGTAGGGTGCAGCATGCTTGGGGCTGGTGCATGGGGATGACCCAGAGAGATGTTGTGGGGAGGGAGGTGGGAGGGGGGGTCATGTTTGGGAACGCATGTAAGAATTAAAGATTTTAAAATTAAAAATAAATAAATAAATAAAGTGAACTTCTCCCTTTCAGAGAGGGAAACCGAAAAAAAAAAAAAAAAGATAAAGGGGAAAAAAGAAACATGGTATTCCACAGAACAAGAATGAAGACTGACTTCTTATTGGAATAAATCAATGGCAAGTGATAATAGAAAGATGTAAAGGTTTGTATAGAGACACAAAAGAAACAGCCTAGCCAAAGCAATCTTGAGAAAGAAAAACAGAACTGGAGAAATCAGGTCTCTGACTTCAAACTATACTACAAAGTTACAGTCATCAAAACAGAATGGCACTGGCACAAAAATAGAGATATAGATCAATGGGACAGGACAGAAAGCCTGGAAGTAAACCCATGCAACTATGGTCAATTAATCTATGACAAAGGAGGCAAGAATATACCATGGAGAAAGAACAGTCTCTTCAAAATATAGTGCTGGGAAAACTGGGCATGTATATATAAAAAATGAGATTAGAACATTCTTTAACATCATTCACAAAACTAAACTCATAAAGGGTTAAAGACCTAAATGTAAGACTTGGTACCATAAAACTCTTAGAGGGAAGTATTGGCAGAACACTCTTTGACATAAATTGCAGGAAAATCTTTTCTGATGTCTCTCCTAGAGTAAGGAAAATAAAAATAAACAAATGGGAACTGATCAAGCTCAAAAGCTTTTCACAGAAAAGGAAATCATAAACAAAACAAAAAGACAACCCACAGCATGGGAGAAAACATTTTCAAACTGTGTGACTGATAAGGGATTAATCTCCAAAATTTACAAATAGCTCATGAGGCTCAAAGTAAAAACAAACAAACAACCCAATAAAACAAAGGTTTATGCAAAAAATCTAAACAGACTTTTCTAAAAAAAAAAATACAGATGGCTAAGAGACATATGAAGTGATGTTCAACATCGCTAATTATTACAGAAACACAAATCAAAACTACAATGAAATATCACCTAACATCAGTCAGAATGGCCATCATCAAAAAGTCTGCAGATAATAAATACTGGAGAGGGTGTAAAGAAAAGGGAACTCTCCTTTGGAATGTAAATTGGTACAGCCCTCTGGAGAACAGCATGGAGTTCTTAAGAAACTGAAAAATAGAGTTACCATATGATCCAGCAGTCCCATTCCATATCCAGAAAAAAACATGGTTCAGAGATACATGCATCACACTGTTCGGGGCAGCACTGCTTACACTAGCCAAGATATGGAAGCAACCGAAGTGTCCATTAACAAAGGAATGGATTGAGAAGATGGGGTACACATATACAATGCAATATTACTCAGTCATAAAAAGAATGAAATAATGCCATTTGCAGCAAGACAGATGGACCTGTAGATCATCATACTAAGTGAAGATAAAGACAAATATCATATGATATCACTTACATGCTGAATCTTAAAAAAATGATACAAACTTATTCATAAAAGAGAGAGACTCACAGACTTGGAGAATGAACTTATGGTTACCAGAGGGGAAGGGTGAGGGGTAGGAACAGGTTGGGAGTTTGGGACTGACATGTACACACTGCTATATTTAAAATGACCAATAGGGACCTACTGTAAGCACAGGGAAATCTGCTCAATACTCTGTAATAATCTAAATGGGAAAATAATTTGAAAAATTATATATATATATATATATATATATATATATGTGTGTGTATGTGTATATATATATAAAGATATATATATGAGTCATCTTGATGTACACCTAAAACTAACACAACATTGTTGATCAACTGTACTCCAAAGTAAAATAAAAATTTTTTAAAAGAGAAAGAGATCTTCTAAGTGCTCGGGGGAGTAAGTGAAGTAGCTCAGCCATGTCCGACTCTTTGTGACCCCATGGACTGTAGCCTACCATGTAGGCTACTGTAGCTTCTCTGTCCATGGGATTCTCCAGGCAAGGGTTCTGGAATGGGTTGCCATTGCCTTCTCCAGGGGATCTTCCCAAACCAGGGATTGAACCCAGGTCTCCCTCATTGCAGGCAGATGCTTTACCATCTGAGCCATCAGGGAAGCCAATAAATAAAGGATGCTAAGAAAATTGTGAACCTGAATTCTAGAATCTGTCCTCAAATATCTTTCATAAATGGAGAAGAGATTGACAATTTTTTGACAGGGAAAAGATAAAAACTGAACTAATTTATCATAAAAAAAACTAATAGAATTTCTTCAGGGTGAAGAAAAATAATCCACCAAGGAAACCCAGATGCAAGAAAAGATTAAGACAACTGGAAGTAGTAAATATATAAGTCTATAAGATGGATTTTATTTTTCTTAATTTCTTTAAGTGTCTTTTGACTATCTAAAGGAATCAATAATGATCTTAATAGAAGTAAAATATATGATAACAGAAGCAGACTGGCTAAATTAAATTATACATGTTACAATATGACAATAATTTAAGTTAGACAATGAAACATTAATGGTTCAAAGCAAACATTGAGAAATTAAACAAAGAAATGAAACTAGTAGATTAAGAGGAGATAAAATGAAGTAATATAAAATACTCACTGCAAAACAAAGGAACAAAGTACCAGTCAGGACATATAGAAAATAAGAAACCAAAATATAGATTTGAATCTAAATGTCAAAACGGCATTTATTATATATGCACTAAACAGCAATTCTGGAGATGTCCATGTGAAGAGTCTTCTCTTGTGTTATTGGAAGAAGGTGTTTGCTATGACCAGTGTGCTCTCTTGGCAAAAACCTATTAGCCTTTGCTCTGGTTCATTCTGTACTCCAAGGCCAAATTTGCCTGTTACCAGGTGTTTCTTGACTTCTTACTTTTGCATTTCAGTCCCCTATAAAGAAAAGGACATCTTTTTGGGATGTTAGTTCTAGAAGGTCTTGTAGGTCTGCATGGACATATGGACACATGGACATCACAGGATGGTCAACACCAAAATCAGATTGATTATATTCTTTGCAGCCAAAGATGGAGTAGCTCTATACGGTCAGCAAAAACAAGACAGGCAGCTGACTGTGACTCAGATCATGAACTCCTTATTGACAAATTCAGACTTAAATTGAAGAAAGTAGGGAAAACACTAAACCATTCAGATATGATCTAAATCAAATACCTTATGACTATACAGGGGAAGTGAGAAACAGATTTAAGAGACTAGATCTCATAGAGTGCCTGATGAACTATGGACAGAGGTTCATAACATCATACAGGAGACAGGAATCAAGACCATCCCCAAGAAAAAGAAATGCAAAAAAGCAAAAAGCCTGTCTGAGGAGGCCTTACAAATAGCTGTGAAAGGAAGGGAAGTGAAAAGCAAACGAGAAAAGGAAATATATAAGCATCTGGATGCAGAGTTCCAAAGAATAGCAAGGAGAGACAAGAAAGCCTTTCTCAGCGATCAGTGCAAAGAAATAGAGGAAAACATAAGAATGTGACAGACCAGAGATCTCGTCAAGAAAACTAGAGACATCAAGGGAACATTTCATGCAGAGATGTGTCAATAAAGGACAGAAATGGTATGAACCTAACAGAAGCAGAAGATAAAGAAGAGGTAGCAAGAATACACAGAAGAACTGTACAAAAAAGATTTTCACGACCCAGATAATCACAATGATGTGATCACTCACACGCACTTAGAGCCAGACATCCTGGAATGTGAAGTCAAATGGGCCTTAGGAAGAATCACTATGAACAAAGCTAGTGGAGGTGATGGAATTTCAGTTGAGCTATTTCAAATCCTAAAAGATGATGCTGTGAAAGTGCTGCACTCAATATGCCAGCAAACTTGGAAATCTCAGCAGTGGCCACAGGACTGGAAAAGGTCAGTTTTCATTCTAATCCCAAAGAAAGGCAATGCCAAAGAATGCTCAAACTACTGCACAATTGCACTCATCTCACATGCTAGTAAAGTAATGCTCGAAATTCTCCAAGCCAGGCTTCAGCAATATGTGAACCATGAACTTCCAGATGTTCAAGCTGGATTTAGAAAAGGCAGAGGAACCAGAGATCAAATTGCCAACATCTGCTGGATCATCAAAAAAGCAAGAGAGTTCCAAAAAAAAACATCTATTTCTGCTTTATTGACCATGCCTAAGCCTTTGACTTTGTGGATCACAATAAACTTTGGAAAATTCTTCAGGAGATGGGAATACAGACCACCTGACCTGCCTCTTGAGAAACCTATATGCAGGTCAGGAAGCAACAGTTAGAACTGGACATAGAACAACAGACTGGTTCCAAATAGAAAATGGAGTACATCAAGGCTGTATATTGTCACCCTGCTTATTTAACTTATATGCAGAGTACATCATGAGAAACACTGGGTTGGAGGAAGCACAAGCTGGAATCAAGACTTCTGGGAAAAATATCAGTCACCTCAGAGATGCAGTTGACACCATCCTTATGGAAGAAAGTGAAGAAGAACTAAAGAGCCTCTTGATGAAAGTGAAAGTGGAGAGTGAAAAGTTGGCTTAAACCTCAAAATTCAAAAAACTAAGATCATGGCATCAGGTCCCATCACTTCATGGGAAATAGATGGGAAACAGTGGCTGACTTTATTTTTGAGGGCTCCAAAATCACTGCAGATGGTGATTGCAGCCATCAAATTAAAAGACACTTACTCTTTGGAAGAAAAGTTATGACCAACCTAGATAGCATATTCAAAAGCAGAGACATTACTTTGCCAACAAAGGTCCATCTAGTCAAGGTTATGGTTTTTCCAGTTGTCATATATGGATGTGAAAGTTGGACTGCGAGGAAAGCTGAGCGCCAAAGAATTGATGCTTTTGAACTGTGGTGTTGGAGAAGACTCTTGAGAGTCGCTTGGACTGCAAGGAGATCCTAAAGAAGATCAGTCCTGGATGTTCATTGGAAGGACTGATGTTGAAGCTGAAACTCTGATACTTTGACCATGTGAAGAGCTGACTTGTTTGAATAGACCCTGATGCTGAAAAAGATTGAAGGCAGGAGGAGAAGGGGACAACAGAGGATGAGATGGTTGGATGGCATCACTGACTCGATGAACATGGGTTTGGGTAGACTCTGGCAGTTGGTGATAGATAGGTAGGCCTGGCGTGCTGTGGTTCACGTGGTTGCAAAGAGTCAGACACAACCGAGAGACTGAACTGAAATGAACTGATCAAAAATGTTAGTCTAATAAATTCAACAACTTTATATGAAATGGACAGTTTCCTTGAATATCACAATTCACTAAAACTAACATATGCAAAAGAAAACTCATATCTTATAAGTTCACTGTAATTAGAAATGAAATAATTACTAAAAATTTACCCACATAGAAAACTACAGGCCAAGATGATTTCACTGGTGAATCCTATAAAACATTTCAGGGTCAAATAATACCAATTTATAATAATCCTTTCAGAAAGAGAAGATGAAGGAATATGTACCAACTTATTTTATGAGGCAATAACACTGACACCAAAACTCACAATAAATATGACAAGAATATAAAATTTTAGATAGCATCCATTATTAGCATAGATACAAACACTTTAATGCCAAAGATGTTCGAACTACCGCACAATTGCACTCACTTTACATGCATAATGCTTAAAATCCTTCAACTTAGGCTTCAGGAGTACATGAACTGAGAACCTCCATATGTACAAACTGGATTTAGTACATATCCAGTACTAGGTTAAGGAAGCGGAGATCAAATTGAGGATTATGGAGATCAAATTGAGATCAAATTGATCCATCTGTTGGATCATAGAAAAAGCAATAGAATTCTATAAAAACATCTACTGTTTCATTGACTACACCAAAACCTTTAGTGTGTGAATCTAAATAAACTGTGTGAATCACAATAAACTCTGAAAATTCTTAAAGACATGGGAATTCCAGACCACCTTATCTATCTCCTGAGAAACCTGATTGCAGGGCAAGAGGCAAAATCTAGAACTAGACATGGAATAGACTAGTTCAAAATTGGGAAAGGAGTACATCAAGGCTGTATATTGTCACTCTCCTTATTTAACTTAAGTGCAGAGTACATCATGCAAAATGCTGGGCTAGATGAATCACAAGCTAGTATCAAGATTACTGGAAAAAATATCAATAACCTTAAGATGTACAGATGATACCATTCTAATGGCAGAAAGCAAACAGCAACTAAAGAATCTCTTGATGAGGGTCAGAAAGTAAAAGTGAAAGTCATTCAGTCGTGTACACCTCTTTGTGACTCCATGGACTATACAGTTCCTGGAATTCTCCAGGCCAGAATACTGGAGCAGGTAGCCTATTCCTTCTCCAGCAGATCTTCCTGACCCAGGAATCAAACCAGGGTCTCCTGCATTGCAGGCCGATTCTTTACCCAACTGAGCTATCAGGGAAGCCCCTAGGTAGCCTTTCTCTTCTCCAGAGGATCTTGATGAGGGTCAGAGGGGAGAGTTAAAAAGCTGGCTTGAAATTCAACATTCAAAAACGAAGATGATGGCATCCAGTCCCATCACTTCATTTCAAATAGATGGGGGGAAAGTAGAAACAGTGACAGATTTGATTTTCTTCAGCTCCAAAATCATTGTGGATGGTACTGCAGCCATGAAATTAAAAGACACTTGCTCCTTGGAAGAAAAGCTATGACAAACCTAGACAGCATGTTAAAAAGTAGAGACATAACTTTTTGTATAGTCAAGGCTATGGTTTTTCCAGTAGTCATGTCTGGATGTGAGAGTTAGACCATAAAGAAGGCTGAGTACCAAAGAACTGCTGTTTTCAAATTGTGATTCTGAAGAAGACTGTTGAGGGTCCTTTGGACAGCAAGGAGATCAACCCAGTCAATCCTCTGTAGGAAATCAAGCCTGAATATTCATTGGAAGGACTGATGCTGAAGCTTGGCCACTTGATGCAAAGAACTGACTCATTGGAAAAGACCCTGATGCTTGGCAAGTTTTAGGGCAGGAGGAGAAGGAAGTGACAGAGGATGAGATGGTTGGATGGCATCACTGACTGAACAGACATGAGTTTGAGCAAACTGTGGGAATTAATGAAGAACAGGGAAGCCTGACTTGCTGCAGTCCCTGTGGTCACAAAGAGTTTGACACGACTTAGCAACTGAATAGCAACACTTAAATGAAATATTAACAAAATCCAATAATACATTAAAAAAATGATACTAAACTACAAGTAAATTCTTCTGGGCTTCTTCCAGAAACATCAACTTGGTATAACTGTTAAACTCAACCAGTATAATTCGTAACATAAGAAGAATAAATAAAAACCGTATGATTATCTTAATTCAAAAATACTTCTGATAAAATTTAACAACTTCTTTTAATGAAAAGTTATAGAAAACTAGAAATTGAAAAGATATTATTCAATCTAAAATTAATCATCTACAACATGAACATACAGCTAACATCATGCTTTTAGAAAAATATTTAACACTTTTCTTCTAACATCAGGAACAGGTAGGGCTGACATTTTTATACACTCTACCAAGACAGTAGTTAGCAAGGTTGTGACTAAAATCCTTTGATGAATTCTTTCCTGGTTCAGGAAGATCCACATGCTGCAGAGCAACTAGGCTCCTGCACTACATCTACTGGGCCTGTGTACCTAGAGACCATGCTCCACAACAACAGAGGGCACCTCAGTGAGAGGCCTGTGCACCTCAAATAGAGTAGCCCCTCCTCATCACAACTAAAGAAAGCCTAGGCACAGCAACCAAGACCCAGTGCAGCCAATAAATAAATAAATTTTAAAAAATCCTCTCTCCATGCTGGAGAAATATCTGGTATACCTAGTAGTAAACTTATAAAATTTGCAAAGTAATATTTCAGGTCAGAAAAAAATATTTCACTACGTACAAGATGAAATCAGAGCAGTGCATATACCTATGTATGGTCCTGACATCTTAGTCTGATATTTTGATGTACAAAAGCAGATTTAAATTTATTTTTTCATTGCCTACACTATGCTAAGTATTGGGTTAGATGATTTTACATATTTGATCTTATTATTTAAGAAATGAATAATAGACTATTATAGTTCTGGATGTTCCTCAGCAGTCATTTTCTTGTATGTTTTCATTCCCCTGGTACATAAGCTTGAATAAACTTGGATACATGTACATGTATGGCTGAGTCCCTTCGCTGTTCACCTGAAACTGCCACACATTTTTAATTGGCTATACCCCAGTACAAAATAAATTGTTTAAAGTTTGGAAAAAATAATTACTAGTTTCCCCATTTCTAAACTACAGTCAAGGACAGTGTCTCTTTAACAATTGTATCTCTAATGTATAGTTCAATGCATGGCATATGGTAGGTAATTAATACAACTTTGCTGATGCATGGTAAAATGAATACAAATATTCATCTCTACCTTAAAGTCTGCTACAAATTCAGATTTGATCTCTTCTTGCTCTAATCACCAGTAGCAAATTGTAGGATTTGAACAATTGCTTTGTTCCAAGAATTTTATTCATCTTAATATTATAGGGTCAAATTTTTTTCATTATATGCATGACTCTCTATTCTGTACTCTTGCCAAAACAACATACATTAAAAAATAATTTATTTTAAAACATCTTGAAATTTGTGGATTAGAAGATGAAAACTGTGTCACTTATAAATGACAATTTTGCACAGTCAATTAAACAAAAGCACTGCATAAACAGAAAATGCTATACTAATGCAGATGATATCTATGCTTCTGGTGAACATTTCAGAAAAATTACAAATTGATTTTATTATATTGTCAGTTATGATTTTTTAGTACCATTATATTCAAGATGGTTTCTACTGTGATTCAAATGTAATTATTTGGAGGGAATAGTGCTAAAATAAATTATCAACATTGATTATACTTCCATAAGTCTGTGTCAAAAGTGCAATGCTTTCAACATCCATTATGCAAATCAATTTTCACATTTTTTCATAATTTAACTGTGTTTACTCACCTAAATGACTATAGAATTCATGGAAAATAATTAGGGCAAAAATGAGTGTTTTAATAGGTTCATAAATATATCTGTGAAGTTTGTGCTATATATTTTGTATTATTCCATAATAAAATAAGTTTCTATAAAATCAAATTTATTTTTTATTGCAGTAATTTCACCCTGGGATGACATTGTTTAATAATAATACAGTTATCACATTCTTTCAAGATTACTAGCATATCTAGAGTAGGAATATATCTTCTAATTCATGCCCCAAGATTACTGTTTATTCTCAATTGACTCCCAAGGTAGCTTTTCTGTAGGAAGATATTGTTCTTTCTATATGAAGAAATAATATTAAGCAAATATTTTTACTTCTTTTCCTTCTCTTTTTCCATTCTACAAGATTCTTCTATAAAGTGAGACATTTCTAGCAAAATACCTTTGATCTCTTTTTCCTCCTTATCTCTATATAATTTAGCATCCATTGCTAAGGCTAGCAGTCATGAACCAGCACAGTCAATGAGAGGCAGAAGCAAGTTTAAAAAAGCATCTTTCTTCCTGAGAAAAGTGCAAATTACTATTCACAGCTTAAGAGCTGGGTCAAAGGTCATTTCCTCTATGCAGTGTCCCCAACTTTTCGGAGTCATCTATGTGCTTCTCTGGCATTTCTGTCCCTCACATGACTGTCGCATGCCATACATGTAATCAACACACTGGCAACTCTTCAGCGGTAGAAATTAGTATTAATCTCAGCAACCCCGCCCCTGGGGTTTACGACAATGTTTTACACAAAATCAGAAATCAGCAAACATTTGTTCATTGAAAGACCAAAAATTTTTTAAATAAAATAATGCAATATATTAAGAATAGAGTTTGCATTCAAAAAATATTCTGTTCTTTTATTCTTATTCTCTAATAAGCTTCCTCTTGAACAGAAAAGTCAGATTTCCTGCACAAGATTTTAAGCAATTTTAAATCCTATAGGCAATAATTACTGTGCCTTTTATAAACAGAGACTCATGAAATAACAGAGTATTCGGTGATACAATACCATCCCACTTCCTACTATCATTTCTTAGAATAAGATGTTTAAGATAAATTAATTCCTTCTAATTAAGTCAGAGCTTGTGATCCTCCCAAGAACTATTAGTCACTTCTTTAGATTATCACTAATCTAAGAAAAGAAGGAACAGCGCATGATAATATATTACAGTGACTTCTAAAAGGCACGATATTTTGACTTCTACATAATAGGAGATGCCTGGTGGCTCAGAATTAAGGCACATGCTAAGATTAGCAACATACTAGAAAAGAGTTAGTATCCCAAGTTCCTGGCTTTCAGTCAAAGTTTTGTTACTATTCTGTGTAAATGTGTTCAATGCTTGTTCTCTTCCATTTGTGTTTCTAGAGGGAGGAGGAGACTTTCTATTCTTAGGGAAGAATATTTGAATGGACATTTCTTTCCTTCACCTCCTCCATTCAATGCAAATAGGTATCAGTATAAGAAGGTAACTTTAGCAATAGGTTTCTCAAATGCATGATAATATTTGCTACATCTCTAGCTACCACATTCTCCACATCCTTTTTACAGCAACACAGAGAACTCTCCTTCATTTGGCTAATTGCTTCCATTTATCAGTTTGTTAGAAATCTTACGAGAGGAGGGGTGGATGATCAAGTGATACCACAACTCCAAATGTTGGAATAGTTCCATCCCTTACTTTACACCCGCCCCTTTCCAGTTCAGATTCTAGAGTGCTTCCCAGTCTTCCTCACACCATGGCACATATATAAAATTCTATTCTTCATCACATCAGGGTGAACACAGAAAGCATCCTGGCAACAGCCAGTGCAAGGATCAGCGATCCCAGATGCAGACCACTCCCTCTCAACTGCAAAGAATATCGTTTTTGAAGTGCTTACTAAACTTGATGCAAGGTGCTTTTATTTTATTTTAATTTCTTTGTTTCTTCAAACAGTTGCTAAAGAATAATAATCATAAGGAAAAGGTATTCTTACTGCATGAACCTCAAATACTCATGGAAAACTAGAATCTAGCCTATCATAACATAGATACCAGTAGAGGCCAGTCTTACTTAGCTGATATTTTGATATGATAATTATAACTATTCTTTATCAATTCCTTAAAATAGACATCACTAGGCAACTAAAGAAAGTATAGTGTTGCAATTATTCATGTACTTCAAATAAATAGCACTTAGTATCGTAAAACATCTTTTCTTTTCTTCAAATGAGTCTTTATTAGGCTAAAATCATCATGGAAAACAAGACAACGTTGGGGGTTTTATCCATTTGAGAAGCTTCTGTCATTCAGAAGAATTAACTTTTTTTATCCTGTTTCCATCCTCTTCCTCCAATTAAATGATTAAGTACCAACTGATTTATTTGGAAATGTATTAACCTATCAATATATTATCTCTATGAGACTCTATAATTCACTCACATGATCTAGATGAATTAACCCCATCATCTGTTGGTTTACTTGGTTCAGAAAGTGAAAACTGAGGTTTTGGGAATTACAGAAACTTAAGGCAGAAAGTCCTAAGTAAGCTTAAACTAGAGATTAGCAGTATTTTTCTGAAAATGATCAGATAGTCAACTATTTTTGACTCTGTGGGCTAGACAGTCTTCCTGGGGATGGCTCAACACTGCTGTTGTGGGGCAGCAGAAGGGGCCACACTCAAACCCTAAGTAAACGAATGTGGTCACATTTGGCCCACAGGCTGTGGTTTGCTGACCACTGATCTAAATGTATTTCCGTTTGGAGACAGAGTGCTATCCAGAAAGGACAATCTTGTCTCTGGTTTCAGATCAATGGTGGGAAGTCAGATCTCCTATCTCCCAGATAGTCACTCTTTGCATGTTGTTACATTATTTGGTTTTAGCCAAAAATAGGAAACGAACAGCATTAAAATGATCAGGGATGTTTCATTCAGCTATGCCACTATTTAAAAGTTAAATCAATACTAATAACTAGTGTATATTTATCCAGTACTGTATATTATATAATAGGCTAAGTTTTTACATAATTTTTATTTAATCTTGACTTAACCCTATGAGGTAGATTCTTTTATTATCTCTCATTTAGGTATAGGAGACTGGGAATCAGGTAAATTGCCCAGGACACAGAATTGTAATGGAAACAGCTAAGATTCCAACCCAGTGACCAAACCTGGTCCTCCTACTCATCCATCATATACTTTCTCCATTTACAAATATGGAGAGCATCAGTTCAGTTCAGTCACTCAGTCATGTCTGACTCTTCGCGACCCCACGAATTGCAACAGGTTAGGACTCCCTGTCCATCACCAACTCCCAGAGTTCACCCAAACTCATGTCCACTGAATTGGTGATACCATCCAGCCATGACATCCTCTGTCGTCCCCTTCTCCTCCTGCCCCCAATCCCTCCCAGCATCAGAGTCTTTTCCAATAAGTCAACTCTTCGAATCAGGTGGCCAAAGTATTGGAGTTTCAGCTTTAGCATCATTCCTTCCAATAAACACCCAGGGCTGATCTCCTTTAGGATGGACTGATCTCCTTTAGGATCTCCTTTAGGTTGGATCTCCTTGCAGGCCAAGGGACTCTTAAGAGTCTTCTCCAACACCACAGTTCAAAAGCATCAATTCTTTGGTGCTCAGCTTTCTTCACAGACCAACTCTCACATCCATACATGACCACAGGAAAAACCATAGCCTTGACCAGATGGACCTTTGTTGACAAAGTCATGTCTCTGCTTTTCAGTATGCTATCTAGGTTGGTCATATCTTTCCTTCCAAGGAGTAAACGTCTTTTAATTTCATGGCTGCAGTCACCATCTGCAGTGATTTTGGAGCCCCCAAAAATAAAGTCTGACACTGTTTCCACTGTTTTCCTATCTATTTCCCATGAAGTGATGGGACCAGATGCCATGATCTTCATTTTCTGAATGTTGAGCTTTAAGCCAACTTATTCACTCTCCTCTTTCACTTCATCATGAGGCTTTTTAGTTCCTCTTCACTTTCTGCCATAAGTGTGGTGTCATCTGCATATCTGAGGTTATTGAGATTTCTCCCAGCAATCTTGATTCCAGCTTGTGTTTCTTTCAGTCCAGCGTTTCTCATGATGTACTCTGCATATAAGTTAAATAAGCAGGGTGACAATATACAGCCTTGACGTACTCCTTTTCCTATTTGGAACCAGTCTGTTGTTCCATGTCCAGCTCTCACTGTTGCTTTCTGACCTGCATACAGGTTTCTCAAGAGGCAGGTCAGGTGGTCTGGTATTCCCATCTCTTTCAGAATTTTCCACAGTTTATTTTGATCCACACAGTCAAAGGCTTTGGCATAGTCAAGAAAGCAGAAATAGATGTTTTTGTGGAACTTTCTTCCTTTTTCCATGGTCATCCAACTGTAATTTCATATTATTTGGTAACTGCAATCTAATAATAGTTATCCAAAGACATCAAGTCCTAGTCTCTAGAACGTAAAAAGTTTATATTTGGGAAAAGGATATTTGCAGATGTAATTAAAGATTTTGAGATAAGATGATTACCCCAGATTTCCAGGTAGGACCTAAATAAACTCCAATGTTGTTACAAGAAAAAGGCAGACAGAGTTTATAGAGAAACAAAGAAGACCCGATGTGACAACAGGGGCAGACAGCAAAGCAGCCACAAGCTGAGGAGCCTGGAGCCTTGAAAAGCTAGATGAAGCCTGGAAGGGATTCCTCCTTAGAGGAATGGAAAGAAGCAGTGAGGCCCCTCCTACCTGATTTTGAACTCCTTGCCTCAGGAACTGTAAAAAATAAAAAAAAAGAAAAAAAAAAAAAGCACTAACAGTGTGTTTTCTTTGAAGCCACCAAGCTCACGGTCATCTATTACAGCACAGCAGGAAACCAATATAAGTAACCATATCTTGTTGTTCCTCTGGAACTCCACCCCTTCCCACTCTACTCGTGTGTTGCTTACTGAAAACAACTACACCCTTGTTTCTAGGCATGGTTTTTCTGACCATTCCTAAGCAAATCACAAAATTACATCCCTTTGGCCCTCATAATTGGCTCAGGAATTGATACATAAACTAGACATCCAATTAAAGTGAATATGTGAAGTGCATAGATATCAGAGATACTTTATCTTTTCTGCTTAAGAAAAAGAGCATGTAGTTTAAGCGCTACCTTGCAGACATCCTGCAACCTTGAGAGAAAAGGTTGCCTAATAACAAAGTTAACCCAGAAGAAGCCAAGTCAGAGATAAATAAAACTGAGTCCTCGCAGATCAGTCAGTAAAGAATCTGCCTGCAGTGCAGGAGACCCAGGTTCAATTCCTGGGTTGGGAAGATCCCCTGGAGAAGAAAATGGTAACCCACTCTAGTATTCTTCCCTGGAGAATCCCATAGACAGAGGAGCCTGGCAGGCTACAGTCCATAGGGTCACAAGAGTCGGACCTGACTTAGCAAGTAAACCACCAACCACCACAGTCAGGATTCTCCAGAGTAATAGAACCAGTGGGAGATAGGTAGGTAGGTAGATAAAGAGATTGGTTATTAGGGACTGGTTCATGAGATTATGGAAGCTGAGAAGCCCCATGATCTGCCCCCTGTAAGCAAGAAACCTATGAAAATGAGTGGTACAGTTGTAATCCAAATGGGTTCCCTAAGAACCAGGGAAGCCAATGTTGTCAGTCCCAGTCCGAGTTCAAAATCCTGAGAACCAGAAGCACTGATGTCCATATAAGAGCAGGAGAAGCTGGATGTCCCAGCCCAAGCAGAGAGCAAATTGACCCTTTTGCCACCCTTTCTTTGTGCTATTCAGAAATCAGTGGATCAGATGATGCCCACCTTTATTGGTGAAGGCAATCTTCTTTACTCTGTCAACTGAATAAGTTCTAATTTCTTCCAGAAACACTCTTATGGACACAGTCAATAATAATATTTTTACCAGATATCTGGGCATTGCTCAGTGAAGTTAATACATAAAATTAACCATTATAAGTAGCTACTTTTGAGCCCATGCATATAGCTTCCCTGGTGGCTCAGACAGTACAGAATCTTGCTGTGCAGGAGACCTGACTTTGATCTCTGAGTCAGGAAGATCCCTTGGAGAAGGGAATAGCTGCCCTCTCCAGTATTCTTGCCTGGAGAATTACACGGACAGAGAAATCTGGTGGTCTACATTCCATGGGGTCGCAAAGAGTGGGACACTATTGAGTAATTAAAATAAAGCTTAACATAAAGCTTCAAGTCCCAGCTGTTAGACTTCCCGATTTCATAAGCCCACAAATTTCTTTTATAGTTGAAGCCAATTAGAATTGAGATGTCATGGCATCATAAAGACTCATAATGTAAAACAGGCTAAACATTTTTAAACTTTCTATAAATTAGAATAAAAATATAATTTTTAATCTCATTGAAATGCAGACTCAATCAGAAAAATTATTTGGCACATAAAAATAATTTGTGCAAAGTCTAGTTTATATTTAATCATAGTGCTTTTTGTGGAGAAAAAATACAGTCTGTGGATTCTTTTCATTCTTCATTCTCTATCTGCTTACATGGTGGTCTTGCCACCTTAAAATCATTTTATCACTTTCTATTTATTCCATAAACCCACTTCTCTGCTTTCAGCATTATGAAATTCTTACAATTTTGTCACTCTTTCTCCATTTCATTAATTTTTTCTTTCTTTTTCATTATTAACTCATAGTTTTAAGCATTAATTTTATTTTCTTTAGAAACAATAACCAGAGGGAGACATTATTTTAAAGATGCTTTTGTATTTTACCTCAACACAAAACACATCATCATGATAATCTGCCTCCAAAATGATAGTATCTCTTCATAAGCTTCCCTGATAGCTCAGTTGGTAAAGAATCTGGCTGCAATGCAGGAGGCCCCAATTTGATTCCTGGGTGGAGACGATCCGCTGGAGAAGGGATAGCCTACCCATTCCAGTATTCTTGGGCTTCCCTTGTGGTTCACCTGGTAAAGAATCCTCCTGCAATGCAGGAAACTTGGGTTGGATCCATGGGTTGGAAAGATCCCCTGGAGAAGAGAAGGGCTACCCACTCCAGTATTCTGGCCTAGAGAATTCCATGGACTGTATAGTCCATGGGGTTGCAAAGAGTCGAACACAACTGAGCAACTTTCACTTCACTTCACTTCAGTTGGTATATAACCAACATCTTAAAACTAACTGAAAATTCAAATCTTCACTCTGGAAGCTTGGATTCTTAAACAAATCAGTGTCTGTTTTATGGGATAACACATTCAAGAGGGCTTTTTCGAATTTATTAAATGCCAGTTGATAGTACATAGTATAGCAAGGAAAACAGCATTGCTTACTCAATCATCCAACATTTAAATATTTCCAGGTTAGTTTCAAAATATTCTTCTTTTGTCAACCTCTAAATAGAAAAGATGGCTGAACATATCCCACAGACTTAAAAAAGATAAAATATCATGTTAATTATTTCTCAGTAAAACCAGAAAAAAGGAAACTGCGTCCATTAGGTATGCATAATGACAATCATTACAGTATAATGCCATTTTAAAATCTTATGAGTGTTTGCCTGTTAAAAAAATTACTGACTATGTGAAGTTTTGATAGAGACAGCAGATAAGTTAATAACTCTGCAGTAATCAACATACCACATTGTCATGTAAAATAAAATTGCTTTTATAGTATAGCTCTCTTGGGGGTTCCCATACATCTAAGAACTGTCATCATCACAGCTATTGCTAACGCACTAAACAAATAGAAAATGTGGGGTAATTTGACCATATGGAATATGAGAAGTTGAAAACTTTGGAAAACACTGTGACCATGTGAAATATGGCTCCCTGATGCATTTAGCTAGGTTTTGTGTGTGATGACTGAGCTAACTGCCTAAATAACAGTGCTCGCCACTCTATATAGAACTAATTGTACAATTAACCTGGGTTGGTTGTTCCTATGACTCAGTTCAGTTCAGTCGTTCAGTCGTGTCTGACTCTTTGCAACCCTATGGACTGCAGCACGCCAGGCCTCTCTGTCCATCACCAACTCCTGGAGTTTACCCAAACTCATGTCCATTGATTTGGAGATATCATCCAACCCTCTCATCCTCTGTCATCCCCTTCTCCTCCTGCCCTCAATCTTCCCCAGCATCAGGGTCTTTTCCAATGAGTCATCTCTTCACGTCAGGTGGTCAAAGTATTGCAGTTTCAGCTTCAACATCAGTCTTTCCAATGAACACCCAGGACTGATCTCCTTTAGGATGGACTGGTTTAATCTCCTTGCAGTCCAAGGGACTCTCAAGAGTCTTCTCCAACACCACAGTTCAAAAGCATCAATTCTTTGGCACTCAGCTTTCTTTATAGTCCAACTCTCACATCCATACATGACTACTGGAAAAACCATAACCTTGACTAGATGGACCTTTGTTGGAAAAGTGATGTCTCTTCTTTTTAATATGCTATCTAGGTTGGTCATAACTTTCCTTCCAAGGAGTAAGCGTCTTTTAATTTCATGGCTGTAGTCACCACCTGCAGTGATTTTGGAGCCCAAGAAAATAAAGTCAGTCACTGTTTTCACTGTTTCCCCATCCATTTGGCATGAAGTGATGGGACTGGATGTCATGATCTTCGTTTTCTGAATGTTGAGCTTTAAGCCAACTTTTTCACTCTCCTCTCTCACTTTCATCAAGAGACTCTTTAGTTCTTCTTCACCTTGTGCCATAAGGGTGGTGTCATCTGCATATCTGAGGTTATTGATGTTTCTCCCAGCAATCTTGATTCCAGCTTGTGCTTCATCCAGTCCAGCGTTTCTCATGATGTTCTTTGCATATAAGTTAAATAAGCAGGGTGACAACATACAGCATTGACCTACCCTTTTTCCTATTAGGAATCAGTCTGTTGTTCCATGTCCAGTTCTAACTGTTGCTTCCTGACCTGCATACAGATTTCTCAACAGGCAGGTCAGGTGGTCTGGTATGGTCAAATCACTGGGTAACCAGAATTGTTCTGAACATCAGTTTTTGCTTTGTCTTGAAGGACATTAAAAACATAACCAGGAATAGAGTATGCGTATCGTAGACACAGTGTTGTGTGCATACTTGGGCCATGATGGACATCTTTAACAAGGAAGACTTTTGTTTGGTTTGTTGCTTTGAGAATAGATATCAATTGAATTCATCTCTCTGCATGCGTCATCCTTCCTATATCTTGTACTATTATCCTTTTTCCAGAAGATGTCTCCTTTTCCCTTTATTCCTATATTTTGGATATACAAATATGGCAATCATTACACCATCAAGCCTTCTTTATTTTGATGGGTGTTTAAGATGTGCTAAGACAATGTGTATAGGAAGTTATTGAATATAGGAAGGTTCTGAATAGGTAGAAAAATAATAGATAAGTTAGAAACTCTTTGCAATTATTGTCAAACATTGAAATTTCAAAAATCCTCTCAAATGAGAAATACAAAAATCAAATATTTGAAACTAAGAGATTCTACATAGGTCTCTGGTGGTTGTATTTAAGAAATACAGAATATAGGGTGATAGAAAGAGGACTAAAACATAAGCTTGGAACATATAATCTAGAAGAATTGTGATACCAGTTTAACCAGGGAGTCATACGGTAATCCTTCTTTCCTACTGAAGTCATTCTAAGCACACCTTAATGGGGATAGAGGCAGATGGTATGTCAGAAGAAAAAAAAAAGGCTATTAATTGACTGCATACTTTGTTCCAGAAACTGTTCAGCACACTTCATGCCATGCTGCAAGTGATACCATGATCTTATCATGATTAATGAAGTAGATTAAGTCATTGATAGAAAAATCAAAGAATATTTTCAGATCAACAGATGAGAAGATGAATTATTCCATACTTATTTTGGTAAAGAGAAAAGCAATTTAGGAAAAAAAAATTATGCACCAAAATGGATTTCAAATGAAATAACAAGTTAAACATAGTAAATGAAATGCAGCTTAATGAGAGAATCATAATTAAATAAACCAACAGTTTTTTACTACAAACAAAGTCATTGGGCTAGGCTTTATAGTTAAGATAAAAGTTGTACATATTTTGGTTTTTCTAAATATTATGAGGTTGAAAAAAAAGTGAAAGTGTTAGTCACTCAGTCATGTCCAACTTTGTGACCCCAAGGACTATAGCCCACCAGGTTCCTCTATCCATGGAATTCTCCAGGCAAGACTACTGGAGTGGGTTGCCATTTCCTTCTCCAGGAGATCTTCCCAATCAAGGGACTGAACCCAGGTTCTTTACCATCTGAGCTACCAGAGTTACTTGGAAACAACTGAATTTCAAAGTAATTTCCCTAATGAAGGTGGGAGTAGAATGTATTAAGTAGCTCCATACACCTTCTCAAAATCTTTTGGCTTCACCTCTCATTTTGGTACTGCTTCTGTGACCATTTCAGAACAGGTTCTGATTGGCTCATTTATCCAGAGAGAACCTCCCAACTCCTGTAGCTGGCTCTAGGGCTCTTACTAGGTTCGCCAAGATATGCAGCCTGGAGATGTGCTTGAATGAATGGCTTTCAGGACACTCCTGACCAGTGTAGGATAGGAGTCTATAGATAAATAACTCCCCTTTCATCTCCAGCTGGACAGTTTTGAGGACATATTTCCTATGGCTTCTTAGGGTTTTCATAAGGATGGTAAATCAGAAGCACATTAGTGGTGGCAAACTGGAGAACACGTTTGCAATGACATACCCTCATTTCCTGTTTCACTCCTCCTGTTCTTCATTCTAGCTGTTTGTTGGGCTCAGGAATCAGCAAGACAGAGGTAAAAACCCCATCTCCATTCATTAAATACAGTGACTTCAGGGTAACTAATTAATACATCTAAGCCTCAATTTCATCATGGGCAAAAAACTAATCATGATGGAATTATTGTGAGTTTAATGTGATAATGTTTGGCAAATAGTAAGTATAAAATAAAAATGGATGATATTTTTAAAGTAGAGGGCAGTAAAGAATTAGAAACCAAGAGACATGTTTATGTCATGTACAGTTACATATTTAGTAGGATATATTTAGGTCATACTCAAAATCCTGTTATCAGGGTCTTCACAGATAGAAAGAAAATATTAAAAGCTATGCATGGGCATTATCACTCATGTTTGTTGGATTTGTTTGCTATAGAGATAAAACTGATCTCATGAAGATGCCAAAAAAATTACCACTGATTAATTTTCATTTCTTATTACTGTTTATAATAATATCTTATCAGAGAGTAAAGTGAAATCAATAAAATAAATGTTTTTATACATTAGGAATTCTTTACCAATTTATTTTCTAAGATTTCTTACCCTGTCAATAGCTCTAATATCCTTAAGGGAAAATTCAATATTTAAAGATGGAAAGATCAGCAACATTTTGGCAGGTGATGGAAAAAAAGAAAAAAAAAGATGTGATTGATACCCGCTGCAAAATTTGTTCTATACAAATTTTAGTATAAAATCTATAGTATAATGCTTTCTTAATACTGAAGTTTGGTTACTTGTTAAGTGATCATTGTTAAAGAAAAAGAAATTTCAAAGTTTCATTTTTTATGTAGAAAGTATCTCCAAAGGACAACTGAAATAAAATAACGCTTTCTACTCTTTGTCAGATTTGACATACATTTATTCCTATTTGCAGTAATATTTATTTACCCTTTTTCTAAGTATAATATTGTGACAATGCTAATGCATGGAAGTCTCAGAAAGTATGTAAAAGCAGATCTGTAGCTATGGTTTCCCGTTATTCCAGTATATTAATTTCCTTATCACAGTTATCTATTTCAACTGAAAAATGTTTGATTTCTACTTGGTCTCTATAAGCAAATTAAAATTTTTGTTAACATATAACAAATTCCATGTTCATCATTTTTGCTATGTTTTATTTTTTGGTTATATGGATATGTTAAAAATGTCTATAGTATTATTTGTTTATAGTGATGCTTCCTAAGGCCCACTTGACTTTGCACTCCAGGATGTCTGGCTCGAGGTGAGTGATCACACCATCATGATTATCTGGATCATTAAGATCTTTTTTCTATATTTCTGTGTATTCTTGCCACCTCTTCTTAATATCTTCTGCTTCTGTTAGGTCCAGACCGTTTCTGTCCTTATTGTGCCCATCTTTGCATGAAATATTCCCTTGGTATCTCTAATTTTCTTGAAGAGATCTCTAGTCTTTCCAATTCTATTATTTTCCTCTATTTCTTTGCATTGATCACTGAGGAATTCTTTCTTATCTCTCCTTGCTGTTCTTCAGAACTCTGCATTCAGATGCTTATATCTTTCCTTTTTTCCTTTGCTTTTCACTTCTATTCTTTTCTCAACTATTTGTAAGGCCTTCTCAGCCAACCATTTGCCTTTTTGCATTTCTTTTTCTTGAGGATGGTCTTGATCACTGCCTCCTGTGCAATGTCATGAACCTCCATCCATAGTTCTTCAGGCACTCTGTCTATGAGACCTAATCACTTGAATCTATTTGTCACTTCCATTGTATAATCATAAGGGATTTTATTTAGGTCATATCTAAATGGTCTAGTGGTTTTCCCTACTTTCTTCAATTTAAGTCTGAATTTTGCACTCATTATGCCAGCAAATTTGGAAAACTCAGCAGTGGCTACTTAAGGAAAAGGTCAGTCTTCATTCCAATCCCAAAGAAAGGCAATGCCAAAGAATGCTCAAACTACTGCACAATTGCACTCATCTCACATGCTAGCAAAGTAATGCTTGAAATTCTCCAAGTGAGGCTTCAATAATACATGAACCAAGAACTTCCAGATGTTCAAGATGGATTTAGAAAAGGCAGAGGAACCAGAGATCAAAGTGCCAACATCTGCTGGATCATAGAAAAAACAAAATAGATCCAGAAAAACATCTACTTCTGCTTTATTGACTACACCAAAGCCTTTGACTGTGTGGATCACAACAAACTGAAAAATTCTTCAAGAGATGGGGAGTACCAGATCACCTTACCTGTCTCCTAAGAAATCTGTGTGCAGGTCAAGAAGCAACAGTTAGAACTGGCCATGGAACAACAGACTGGTTCCAAACTGGGAAAGGAGTACGTCAAGGCTGTATATTCTCACCCTGTTTATTTAACTTCTATGCAGCGTGCATCACTCGAAATGCTGAGCTGGATGAAGCACAAGCTGGAATCAAGATTGCTGGGAGAAATATCAATAGCCTCAGATATGCAGATAACACCACCCTTATGGCAGAAAATGAAAAACTAAAGAGCCTCTTGATGAAACTGAAAAAGGAGAGTGAAAAAGCTGCCTTAAACTCAACATTCAGAACACTAAGATCAAGGCAATCTGGTCCAATCATTTCATGGCAAACAGATAAAGAAACAATGTAAACAGTGACAGACTTTATTTTCTTGGGCTCCAAAATCACTGCAGATGGGGACTGCAGCCAGATGTTTGCTGTAGTTAACAGCAACAGTTAACATCAGATGTTTGCTGATGTTAAAAGATGTTTGCTCCTTGGAAGAAAAGCTATGACCAACCTAGACAGCATTTTAAAAAGCAGAGACATTCCTTTGCTGACAAAGGTACTAGTCAAAGCTATGGTTTTTCCAGTAGTCAGTATGGATATGAGAGTTGCACCATAAAGAAAGCTGAGCACCAAAGAATTGATGCTTTTGAACTGTGGTGTTGGAGAAGCCTCTTGAGAGTCCCTTGGACTGCAAGGATACCACATCAGTCAATCCTAAAAGAAATCAGTCTTGAATATTCATTGGAAAGACTAATGCTGAAGCTGAAGCTCCAGTACTTTGGCTACCTGATGTGAAGAACTGACTCGTTGGAAAAGACCCCGATGCTGGGAAAGATTGAAGGCAGGAGGAGAAGGGGAAGACAGAGGATGAGATGGTTGGATGGCATCACCGACTCAATGGACATTAGTCTGAGAAAGCTCTGCAAGTTGGTGATGGACAGGAAGGCCTGGCATGCTGCAGTCCATGGAATTGCAGAGTCGGACATGACTGAGTGACTGAAATGAACTGAACTGACAATATTATTTAGATGAAACAGAGTAATAAAAAGATCGCTGAATGTTATTTCATAGTTAAAATGTATGGAAACTATAGTCATAATAACTTGAGTTGAGACTAAATAGAGAACAAAAACTTTGTGCTATATATATGCTGGTCTATTGACTTTTCTTTGATTTTTTTGCTTTGATACCTAAATTTTCCCCTTTTTCTGGCAGTAAAGCCTTCAATTTATATTTTTTCACTTTGATTGTTACTCATAAAGCTTCTACTCATTTCTATAATTAAATTAAGCAATGCCAACTTATAATTCAATGCTTGAACTAAAGTCTGTATACATATTATTAAAAAAATAAACTTTCATCTTTTTCTATGAATACAACTACAAAATTCAAACCATTAGTCAAATATTTCCAGTGTAAAGAATAAGCAACTTAAACATTTAATTAAATTCATAAGTTTTATGTGCGTTTTTATATTGGTTCAATAACTTCTTTAAAGTATACCATATACAGTATACTGCTGAGTATTATCTTGATTCCCATATAGAAATCAATATTTTAACATACCAACATTTCATTTTGGTTTCCAGCTTACCTTCCTGAGCAATTTTACCTAAGAAATGACACATTTATGAAATTCATTTTTTTTCTTTATTTCAGTAATAATCAACTGAGATTAAAGGCCATCATTGTCAAAGATACATAGTAAACATACAGTCATTGTTAAATATTTCAGTTCATATCTTCAAAGGCACCAAAAGTCAAAGTCAATATAATGGAATGAATGTAAAGTGGTGTTTTACAAGAGATTATATGGAAATTAATAATACAAACACCACCTGTCTAGAACTTGGTGGTGAAACCTACAGCCTAAGAAATTGTATAGCCATAAAATCCTCCTTTGTCTTCTCTTCCAGAAAACTTGGAGAAAAGAAATACTCTTTTCTGAAATTTCAATTTGCCATTTTGCTTTCAAACAATAATCACTGACAAACCAGAGTTGGGATCTGAGGTGTGAAAATGGAATGATGGCTGTGAAGAAAAGCCCTCCTAAAATTTTATGTAGGTGTTAAGTCAATAATGTTAGTGACCTCCACTTACTTTGGCATTCTATCCTTCAAACATATGTCCAGCATCAAAGAATTTTCCCTGAAACAACCTTGGATCAAACCAAAGTCAGGTGACACGTGTGAGGCTGAACAGATCTGTGAAGATGACATTTTCAGGAACTGGAAGAGCTCTAAGATTCTCACGCTGTCAATACGGAAAGGACACAGAAGGTGCTGAAATATCCCGTGTCTTCACTTCCTGGCAAGACTGCCACGTATATGAATGGTTTTCAGACCCTCTATGAAGACACTTCTCTTGATGAAATTATGTTGGTGAACTTAAGTTTTTCTCATGTAAAAATCTAATCTTTTAAAAACCCATGTCTCTTCTGAAGTGCAAAGACAGGAAGTTTTCTAGCCAAAACACATTCAGAAGTAGACTGAGGCTAAATTCAGTAAAAGACTGCAGAAATGCCTGCTTTCTCATCCTTGTACACTCTCTCCCATTCACACAACTTTCCCTTCCTAGGGCTCTCTTCTGAAGCAAGCAGCTTCCTTGAGATATTGGCAAGAATTATTCCCCAAAGTACTGTGAACTTGAAAGGAAAATGGTATTTGTAGATATTTCCAAAGTATCACTCACCTCTCTGCCAGATCCAAAGTGCCTCTTTTCTTCCAATTTGATTTCCACCCAAACAGAATGAATAACTCTATGCCAGAATACTTCAGGCTTATATACCTGAATTGCCTCATTGTAACCAATCCCTAAAAGCCTTTTCAATGTTATAGGTACAAACAGTTTAATTGCTACCAAGAAAGGATGTTGTACTTGATGTTAGGATCAGTGAGAAGAGTACTCAATAACCCTGAGAAAAATGTTACAAGGGTTTGAGAAATAGTTGTATTTGAGTGCAATTTAAAGTACATGGATGCTAGCAATATTTATCACAAAACTCTGAAGGAACACCATGTTATATATAATACATTTTGCAAATAAAACAGAGAAAAGAAATGCATTCTATCTGCCAGAGGGATGGCTTGACAATGAGTTCTCACAACTGAAGCTCTGAATTTGTAAGGGAGTATATACCTCTAGCAGGTATAGAAGCAAAATACAATATTTTATTCATCTGTTTTCTAGAACATATAACATGTAGCCTGAAGGCAAGTGAAAGAACAGTTCACAGGCTACCATTTCTACCTCTTCTCTGTTGTACTAGTATCAATGATGTGGCTGGAATGAAGTTCTACACAGTCTGAATATCCACTTTCAGAATTTGAAGTCATCAACTCTAAACACCCTGATTGAATTTATATTTCTTGTTAGTATTATAGCCTTTGGCCTGGGGAATTCATTTGTTTTTTTATAAGACAGCAAGCTAATACTTGTTTACATCATGGAGTATAATTTAAAAAAGCAAAATTCCATGGGTGTAAGCACCACAGAGTACAAAGTAAAGAATTTAGAAATTGCCATTGTATTTCTTCAGATTTCAAAGCCTTAAGAGCTATGGGTTGTAAAAATATAGTAAAGAAAAAAAAAAAAGTCACTCTTTGCATCTGACAATCTTGTTGTACCAGACAATCCATTGCAGTGCTTTTGTCAACATCAATATTGATGGAGCATGAGAAATGTAATTGGGATGAATTATGTGGTGAGCCAGGGAGATGCAACAGGCTCCTTTAATTTAAAAAGGGGAGGAAAACGATTTTTAGAATTCTAGTACAGAGAAAGAAAACATGTTCATTAAAAATAAAAAGATCTGAATAGGTAAGGACTCCACTATTCACTACCGTTGGATAGGGGACAAGCAGTTTTCATCTGGCCTAGACTGAATTATTTTATATCATATAGAACACAAATTCACACCGAAAATGGAAATGTGTTTCTCTTCTGTTTTACTGCTTAACTACAGATGTTAGAAACAATAAAGTTTGAACTTCAGTTGTGCAAAATATTTATGTCAAAGAACTGAATCTTATTTCTAGCAATGTGAGCACTTTCCAAAGAATATAGAACAGCTAAATGGTTTGAGGAAGTTCCTTTTCTCACATCTAGATATCATATCCACAAATTGATTATCTGATGAGAAGCTGGAAGAATTCACATTTAATTTTTCTAATTAAAAGAGCTTTTGACAGAATTTTTAAAACCTTTACCACAATTTTTACTCTTATCATCCTTTCCCTATTTTCTTGTTAGTAGAGAGCAAAATAAACTTACAAAAAAAGATGAAATTAATAGCCAAAATCCAACTAATCATCAAACAGTGAAGGGATTTGTTGTTTTAATAAATTTTATAATTAGTTTTAATATTTAAATATATGTATATCATATAGCAAAATATTATCATTTTCTTATTTGTTTTTCTCTCATTGATTTTTATGCCAAGAATATGTTTAATTACTTTTTATTAATTTATATAAACAAAATTATTATTTACTTATCTTTATTTTGCATAGATACAAAAGAATAATCTGATTTAGAAGATTGATTAAAAATGTAACTATTGTTTAATATTTTTCTCTGTCAAGGTTCTTTTAAAGTTTTATTACTATTTATTATTTTGACAATAATAAATTATTATTTATTGTTTCATTCTTTTAAAGTCTTATCTTGCTGCTGCTGCTGCTGCTAAGTCGCTTCAGTCGTGTCCGACTCTGTGCAACCCCATAGACGGCAGTCCACCAGGCTCCCTCGTCTGTGGGATTCTCCAGGCAAGAACACTGGAGTGGGTTGCCATTTCCTTCTCCAATGCATGAAAGTGAAGTCGCTCAGTCGTGTCGGACTCTTAGCGACCCCATGGACTGTAGCCCACCAGGCTCTTCCGTCCATGGGATTTTCCAGGCAAGAGTACTGGAGTGGGGTGCCATGGCCTTCTCCAAAGTCTTATCTTAATAGACCATATAAGGTCTATTAAAGTCTTATCTTAATAGACCATATAAGGTCTATTAAAGTCTTATCTTAATAGACCATATAAGTTTACTTACTGTTTGATTCTCCCTTAAAGCTGTTATTATAAAAGAATAATTTTTGGGTTGCTGTAGAAAATTTTAATTATGAATGTATTCCCCCTTGCTAAAATAAATTCCTAATTTTACAAATAAAGCTGGGATTAATTCATATTTTATTATCATTAGTTTCCATTTTTACAAAGTTTTATGGTTGTAATCTTGGAAAATCAGAATATTATCCACTAAAACCTCTCATTTGAAAACATAATAAAAAGAAAAAGGATAAATATTCCTGTTAAGAATAATCCCATATAAAACCAGAGAGGAAGAGTGTGGTTATTTGTCTAGGCAACTTTGATTCACTTAGTTCATGAAACTCCTACCTGCTGTACTACAGTGCATTGCGCTAGTTACACTGCATTGCAATTTGGTGTTAAATCATTTCAGTGGAAGAAAGCATTTATGGTCTGTAAAGCATTAAACTCACAAAAGCAGAATTTTTGTGGCAGTCTTTCAATAATAAAGCTACTTTTATAGCCTTAGTTTATATTGTTATGGTAAGAAAAAACAACTTATTGGTTGATTGGAACCAACTTAAAAATGATTCGCTTATTTGTTCTTCAAGCAACACAGTGCAGGGTTTCTTTGCTTTCAGCACAGTTTGTAACCATGAAGAGTATATTTAAAATAAACAACAATAGGAATAAGCTATTCCATGTTAAAATATAACCCTTTATAGAATAAAATTTTCCTGCATTTTAAGATATTGAATGATGATAACCTAAGCACAGTTGACAGTTAACTGTGAATCTTAGGCAAGTCTTTTCCTAATTTTGAGCCTCAGTTTACTCATCTGCAAAGGAAGGAAGGTGCTTCCCTGGCGGTTCAGGGCTAAAGAATCTGACTGACAATGCCAGAGATGCAAGTTTAATCTCTAGTCCAGGAAGATCCCCTAGAGAAGGAAATGGCAAATGACTCCAGTATTCTTGCCTGGGAAATCCGAAGGACAAAGGAGCCTGGTGGGCTACAGTTCATGGGGTCACAAAGAGCTGGACACGACTGAGCAACTGAACAACAAAGGAAGGAATGGCATATATATCCTTTATGGAGGGACAAGCAAAGTGCACAGATGGAAGATTGAGAACCCACATTTTAGGCAGGCAGGTCAAAGGAAAACCTTTCAGAAGTGTGAAATGATATGATTTTGGACAAATTACTTTACCTCAGTAAATACTAGCTGTATTTGTAAAATGGGGATGACAATATTTGCCACACAAGGAATGGTAAATAAAACTATCATGTTGGGAATATAACGGAGGAGGTATGCAACAAGAAACAAAGCCAGATGTGTGGCAAGGAGGGTTGTGGCATTATACATGCAAAAGATGCTGACTCAAGCCAAAGCAGAAGCAGAAGAGTAGACGAGATCAGATTAATTCAGGATATATTTTGAAGGAGAAGCTAAGAGAACTGGCTGATTAACTGAGTATGAAAGGGGAGGGAAAATAGAGAATAACTCTTGAATCTTTGACCTGCATAATTAAGTGAATACTACTTTGTCAACAAAGGTCCTTCTAATCAAGGCTATGGTTTTTCCAGTGGTCATGTATGGATGTGAGAGTTGGACTATAAATAAAGCTGAGCACCGAAGAATTGATGCTTTTGAGCTGTGGTGTTGGAGAAGACTCTTGAGAGTCCCTTGGACTGCAAGGAGATCCCACCAGTCCATCCTAAAGTCTCTGGGTGTTCACTGGAAAGACTGATGTTGAAGCTGAAACTCCAATACTTTGGCCACCTGATGTGAAGTTCTGACTCATTGGAAAAGACCCTGATGCTGGGAAAGATTGAGGGCAGGAGGAGAAGGGGATAACAAAGGTGAGAGATCTTATCTCAGAGATGAGATGGTTGGATGGCAGCACTGACTCAATGGATATAGCTTTGGGTGGACTCCGGGAGTTGGTAATGGGCAGGGAGGCCTGGTGTGCTGCGGTTCATGGGGTCGCAAGGAGTCGGACATGACTGAGCAACTGAACTGAACTGAGAGTAAAGGGGTGCTTGGTGAAATATTAAGAGGTCAGTGTTAACTACCCTAATTTGAGATGTGTGTTCCCTAGTAAAGAAAAATTTTCAACTGGGTTAAATACTAAAGAAATAAGACAGGTTCAGAAATTAAATTTAGGAGTATTGAGAGCCATAGTTGATCCAAACAAAAGTAGTTTCTGAGTAGTAGTAGGAACAAAAAATTGATTAGGGTAGAAATATAAGATGTGAAGAAGTAGAAAAAGCAAATGGAAAGATTTTTCCCAAAAGAGATACCATGGTATGGAAAAAGAGATAAATAAGGAGATAGGGAAAGGGCCACATATTTAAAGTGCAGGATATTATGGCATATTTTATGCTGATGAAGTGATTCAGTAGAGAGTGTAGAACTGATAATGTAGTGGAGGATGAGGAGATGACTGAAGAAGCAAAAACCTTGACTAGGTACAGTGGTGCTGGATTTTGTATTTATGTATTAAGATTAGCCTTAGAAGAAGCAGGAGTAGTTTGATCACAATTGCAAGAATGAAAGCAGCATATTTTGTTACAGCTTCAGCGGGCTCATGTATCACACACACATATACATAGATCTTAATTATTTTACACCACGAAAGAACCACCAAAGCCCAAATACTGATATTCTTCTGAAATCTGGGTCATAGTATAAAAAGAATAGTAGTTGTAACAGTAATTAAACATTCCATAGGGGAACTGAGCAGAGATTATGAAATCAAGGAAGCCCATAAGTGCTAGTCTATTTGAAAAATAACTTCTAAAATACTAAAAGAATAGCTCCTCATTTATTCACTGTTGTAATACTCTGGCTTCTTTTTACTATAATTGACAGAACCCAACTCAGACTAAAGCAAAGGAGAATTTATTTGCTCAGGAAACTGAAAAGTTCAGAGATACCTGCTAATTACATATATGAACTAAAGTAAAGTTCATATATGTCATTGAAAATCTGTCTCTCTCTAGAGTCAATCAGTGATTTGCTCTGGTTACATTTGTTCTTATGGAGATTTACACCTTAAGCTGGAAGGTGGCAAAGAGCAACTCTACACTTATAATCTTCCAGCACAGCAGCTTCTCTGGGAAATATGGCTACCCTTTCCTAATAACTCAAAAACTTTCCCAAGTTTGAGTTTTAGTAGCCCAACTGGTGTTATCATTTACTGCTTCTTAAAAGTACTGTGGTGTTGGAGAAGACTCTTGAGAGTCCCTTGGACTGCAAGGAGATCCAACCAGTCCATCCTAAAGGAGATCAGTCCTGGGTGTTCATTGGAAGGACTGATGCTAAAGCTGAAACTCCAATACTTTGGCCACCTGATGAGAAGAGTTGACTCATTGGACTGATGCTGGGAGGGATTGGGGACAGGAGAAGAAGGGGACAACAGAAGATGAGATGGCTGAATGGCATCACTGACTCAATGGACATGAGTTTCACTGAACTCCGGGAGTTGGTGATGGACAGGGAGGCCTGGTGGGCTGTGATTCATGGGGTCGCAGAGAGTCGGACATGACTGAGCGACTGAACTGAACTGAACAGAACTGAAAAGTACAGTGGGATGCCCCAGAATTGAATCATGTAATCATCTCCACTGAATCTTCATGGACTGAGAGTAAAGTGGCAGCTCCAGGGAAATGAATCTTGATGATGAATTGAATAAGGCTCAAATTTAACAAAAATCAAGTGATTTCAATGTCTTTAGCTTGGAAAACTGAGTATATGTTATAACAGTGAAAATGGATAAATGTACAATCATAAACAGCAGTAATTTTAAGGCGAGAGTAGGATAACATCCAGTTTTGAACAATTTGCTTTTAGGTGACATTGGGTTAATTAATTGGAGTGTCACAAAGGGTCAGACTTGACTTAGTGACTGAGCAACAACAATAACAACAAGAACGAAATACATGTTCAGCTGGAGAGGGTGTGGAGCAAAAGGAACCCTCTTGCACTGCTGTTGGGAATGTATATTGATACAGCCTCTATGGAAGACAGTATGGAGATTCCTTAAAATATTAGGAATAAAACCACCATTTTGCTCAACAATTGGAGAAGGAAATGGCAACCCACTCCAGTATTCTTTCCTGGAGAATCCCATGGACAGAGGGACCTTGTGGGCTACAGTCCATGGGGTCACAAGAGTCGGACATGACTGAGTGACTTTCACTACTACTATTCAGCAATGCCATTTCTAGGCATATACCCTGAGGAAACCAAAACTGAAAAATACATATGTACCTCAATGTTCGTTGCAGGACTGTTTACAATAGCTGGGACATGGAAGCAACCAAGATGTTCATTAACAGATGAATGGATTAAGAAGCTGTGGTACATATATACAATGGAATACTACTCAGCTATAAAAAGGAATGCATTTGAGTTAGTTCTTATGAGGTGGATAAACCTAGAACTATTATACAGAGTGAAGTAAGTCAGCAAAAGAAAAACAAATATCATATATTAATGCATATATATGGAATCTAGAAAGGTGATGAATCTATTTATAGGGGCAGCAGTGGAGACACGAACAAAGAGAACAGATTTATGGACAAGGGCGGGGGTGAGGAAGGAGAGGATGAGATGAATGGACAGAGTAACATGGAAACATACACTACAATATGTAAAATAGATATCCAGTAGAAATTTGCTGTATGGCTCAGGGAACTCAAACTGGGGCTCTGAAACAACCTGGAGAGGTGGGGAAACGGTGGGAAGTGGAAGTGGGGCTCAAGAGGGAGAGGACATATGTACACCTATGGCTAATTCATGTTGATGTATGGCAGAACTCAAACCAGTATTGTAAAACAATTATCCTTCAATTTAAAAATTTAAAGGAACAGATTTTCAGAGACTATGTAAAAACTTAGTAAATGAAGAAGTTTCTGTTTACATAATACATTAATTGCATGTATTATTTTGAGTTTTACATAAATATAATGAGGTTTTAAAATTTATCAGAATCCAGGTGTCTCACTGTGAAATTTGTTGCTTCACATAATGAGTATGATACAGTGCTTTGTTATTCTTTGAGATTAAATAAATAAAAACATAAACAGTGATCGTTTAATAAAGATTGAAATGGTGACTAAAATCTTTATTTTACTAGGTAACTCAGATTTTTAATAACTAAAGGATGTCTGATGTGTAAAATATATAGAAACTTAAGAATCTGATCTTAGGTTAGTACAAGCTTAATAAAATGTGACTGCTATTTCTCCTCCGTCCCCCAAATGACTTTCTTTTTCCCTTGGACAGCAAAAAATTCTCAGTTCCAGGAAAAAAAGCTATGAATACAAAATTTTAAATGAATTGTTTGGCCCTAAATAAAAGTAGCAAAACTGTCTATAGTCAGTAATGACTCATAGAGTCTCTTTAACACAGCTAAATGGACATGTATTTTTATATTATCTTTAAACAGGACACTAAATAGCATGATGGTTTATGAGATTTATATCTGAAATACATGTTTATGTGAAAAAATATATATATGTATGAAACTGTGGTCCTGTATAGTCATTTGGGTTCTTTGATAGCAAGCAATGAGGCTGATTTAGACTGAGCAAAACAAAATATATATGTGTATTTGGAAGTTACAGTTTAGTCATAGAATCAAAGGGATTATGGACTGTATTGTGCCCCCCTAAATACATATGTGGAGAAGGCAATGGCACCCCACTCCAGTACTCTCGCCTGGAAAACCCCATGGGCGGAGGAGCTTGGTGGGCTGCAGTCCATGGGGTCGCTAGGAGTCGGACACGACTGAGCGACTTCACTTTCACTTTTCACTTTCATGCATTGGAGAAGGAAATGGCAACCCACTCCAGTGTTCTTGTCTGGAGAATCCCAGGGACGGGGGAGCCTGGTGGGCTGCCATCTCTGGGGTCGCACAGAGTCGGACACAACTGAAGCGACTTAGCAGCGGCAGCAGCAAATACATATGTTGAAGTCCCAATTTCTCAGTACCTCAGAATATGAACTATGTTTGAAGACAGACTCCTTAAAGAGGTAATTAAAGTAAAGAGAGGTCTTATGGGTGGACCCCAATTCAATATGACTAATGTATTTATAAGAGGAGTTTAGGACATAGGCATGCAAAAAGTCAAGACCACGTGAACACAGGGAGCCATCCACAAGCCTAAAAGGAAACCAACCCTTAATCTTGGACTTCCAACCTCTAGAACTATGTGAAAATATACTTCTATTGTTTAAGTTTCCTACTCTGCGGTACTTTGTTACGGAAGTCCCAACAAATATGTTACTGAACAAGCAAGTGTCAGAAAGAATGCAAGTAAGGCATTGTAAAAGCTGCTGCTGCTACTGCTTCAGTCATGTCAGACTCTGTGCGACCCCAGAGACGGCAGCCCACCAGGCTCCCCCATCCCTGGGATTCTCCAGGCAAGAACACTGGAGTGGGTTGCCATTTTCTTCTCCAATACATGACAGTGAGAAGTGAAAGTGAAGTCGCTCAGTCATGTCCGACTCTTCGTGATCCCATGGACTGCAGCCCACTAGGCTCCTCTGTCCATGGGATTTTCCAGGCAAGAGTACTGGAGTGGGGTGCCATCGCCTTCTCCGATTGTAAAAGCTAGTCAATAGTTATTTCAGAATCCAATCCCTTGCATTAAATAAGTGTGAAGTCTGTCCATCATTGCACAAGTTCAAAGTACAGAATTCCAGAAGAAAGAAGCTGAATGGTGAAGGTTGAGTAACATTCCTAACTCTTGGCCAGGATAAAAAAATTATCTTGTTTTACAGCTATACCAAAACTGCATAAAAAAAGAAAAAGAAAGCACGTAAATAATATAATAAATACTTCTTATTACAGCTCTTAACATCTTCTAGAATATCATACTGTCAACAGTGGAAGATCAAGTATGGAATCCTAAACTCTACAGAACAGGAAAATCCAGGATAGCCCAAGACTAGACAGGAACTCTGCATGTCTGGAGAGGGATGGGAGGGCTATTATTAGGCTATCAAATCAGAGAGAAAGGGGGAGAAGGGCCTGTCTTTTAGAGATGATTTCATAGGTCACAGAAAGAATTTTACACTTATGTCTCAGTGCAATGTGAAACCACTGCAGTTTTATTTAGGCCTCAGATTGCCTAATAAATTAAATAAAATCTGAAAAAAAAAAAAGAAAAAAAAAGACTCAATTGGGAAAGTTTTTGAGTTATTAGTAACAGCCGTATTTCCTAGAGAAGCTGCTGAACTGCAAGACTGTAAGTATGGAGCTGCTCTTTGCCACCTTCCATCATTCACAACAATGTGAATATACTGAAAGCTACTGAATTGTATGACTTTGAGGTGAATTTTAAATTAAATTATATATCAATAAGCCTTTACTGAAAAAACTTAACAGTGAAACAAAATTGAAAACGAACTGATCAGAAAAATTTTACTCTATTACCATTGACCCAATCTTTTCTTTTTTTTACTTTACAATATTGTTTTGGTTTTGCCATACATCAACATGAATCTGCCACAGGTATACACGTGTTCCTCATCCTGAACCTCCCTCCCTGCTCCCTCCCCATACCATCCCTCTGGGTTGTCCCAGTGCACCAGCCCCCAAATTTTTTTATGTGGGTGGTTTTCAATGTACAAACATCTAAAAAGTTACTTTCTTTTATTTCTTTACAGCAATCTGAGTAAGAATACCTCTATTAAACAAACAAGTTCTGTTCCTTGGACATATTTACAGTCTTCTGTGAACACGGGCTAAGGTGGGAAAGGCTTAAAAAGTCTGTATTGCTCCATGTCTCCATCTGATGCAATAACCACAGATATTTGGATTTTTTTAGGCGAAGCATGACATGCTAAGGAATCTATGAATGAGTTATTTTAAAATATTAAAGAATGAGAAAAGATTTCTGAGTACAAAGAATTAAAGTTGCAAATTTTCCCAATATTTTTCTTTACCTTTCCTTCCCCTTTTGCATGTGGGTGCTTCTGGTGTTCAGTTCTGTACTGTCTATTGGATAAATTAAAAATCTACATAGATTCTAGCAAAATAAGGGCACAAAAGTCATAAAATTATTGAAATAATTTCATGTAGGATATGCTTTAAAAACCACAAAAGCTGTCATAAATAAAAAGATAATAAAATGTTTCTTTGACTTCGTATTGTAAAGACTCTACCTGCAATGCAGGAGATCTGGGTTTGATCCCTGGGTAGGGAATATCCCAGAAAGGGAATGGCAACCAACTCCAGTATGATTGCCTGGAGAATTCCATTGACAGAGGAGCCTGGTGGGCTACTGTCCATGGGATCACAAAGAGTCAGACACGACTGAGCGACTAACACTTTTACTTTCACTTTTCACTCATTTTATTTGGGAAGTTGTGTAATTTGAAATCCATATACAGAAACATGGTCTTAGTTCAATAATGCTTTAAGGGACATATTTCATTAGAAGTAGAGCAATTGACAAATGGTTGAAATTGATAAAATCTCCTTGCTCATCTGTTTTATTAGCTTTGACGGTATCAATAAAATCTCCTGAATCTTTACTGCTGAAATATTTCCTGTGGAATCATAGCACAGAAAGAGGATGGTCCTTATTAACTGGCTCAGAGATGAACACTTAGGTATTAGAGAACACTGGGGCTCAAGCTGACCAAGAATAAGTCAAATGAGTGATGAATGCACAGAAAATTATGGGAATTTTGGACACTGTGGATTTAGTGTGTTTATCATCATAATGGTTAAACTCTTTTCTTCAATAGTAGGCAGCATGAGAAGATGTTTGATGTTTAGATCACAGTTTTTTGTTTCTCCTGCCAAATATATTAGTAAAAAAGTATGCTATCAAATGGGCTACTGGGTAAAACAGGTGAGACAATCAAGCTTGTCAGTTGAGCCAAAAGGAGCCAGTTACATGACCTATAAATATATTATATTTATGGTAGTTGTTTTTGTGGAGGTAAAAGCTGTACATCATGTTTCTAAATGAATAAGGCCAAGTGACTCTGAGCAGAGTGGTTAACTTTAGGTTTCCTCTCATTTCTCTATGCAACTAATATTTGACCTTCTCTGCCTGACTCCCTCTCTGTGTCTGCAGCTTGCTGACTGTAGGTCCTGGTACTTTTCAGCCTCCATAATCCTGTGAGCCAATACCTAACAATAACTTTATACATTATTGGCTCTATTTCTCTAGAGAACCCTGATCAACACAAGGAATTAACAAAATTTTGGTAGGTATTTTTGTCTCCAGTATTGATATCTATCCTATTCATTCCCCTTTTTGTCTTCATACAAATTCTCAGAACATCCTTATTTGTTCCACTGAACTTCTGATCTATCAGAGGATACTCAGTGGGCACTAACCAAGATGATAATTTAATAAGAATGCTTGAGGATTGATTTTTTTTTTCAACTTTAATTTAACACTGTCTATAGATTTCCGGGAAGCTTCTACATTTCATGACTAATTCATCTACACATTTACCTAAAAACAGGAATTCACACTAAATAAAATAAACACTTTTTTGACAAAGCAATACTTTAATGCCCACTGAGATGTCCTTACAAATACCCCAAGTGAAGAACATGACAAGTAGGTATACATTTATATCCATATTTCTATTATAGGGAAAATATGTATAAAGTATCTTATTTCCTTAAAATATCCATATACACTTGTATTCTTATCTCACCTGGCACTTATTAGTATGTTTGAATAACATTATTTGTAACTGTGTAAACATTTTTATAGCTCTTAAATATATTTTAAATTAAATAATCAAGTCAAACACTATCATCATGCTATTTCCCTAATGTAAATAATAAATAAAAGTAAGATCTAAATGAAGTATATCAAAATATAAGTCAACGTGAGCACCTTTTAAAAGTTGTTTCTTAGTTTTGTGCATCAGAAATAAATAAAATAGAAACAACAAGGGTTAGCTTAATGATTATTTTACAGTTACTAAGACAACATCTTGAGGATAATTTCAGAGTTTTGGATCCAAGTCATGCTACATAGAAATGAACTGTTATTGGGTTTCATACCTAGAATAATATTTTTTATTAGTGACTAAAATGAAGGCACCACCCTTGAACAATGTATTTGGGCAAAAGTGAGGTCATCTTTCTCTTTCATCATTCACAGTCTAAAGGGACTTGTGTTTATAAGAGGTGAAATATACCTGATTAATGTGATGTCACAAATTACATGTAGTTTTTAGTGGTTTGATTGGGACACTGTGGGAACTGCATTTTTCTTTTGCTGTATTCATTTTCCATCATTTGAAGATGCTTTCTGGCATTCAGATTCTGCCAACCAGCATACATTTTGTGTGTTCAAGGTACAAAATTAAATTTTTATCAATGACTTTTTTGGCATAAAAAGCTAATATCAGTTCAGTCAGTCAGTTCAGTCGCTCAGTCGTGTCTGATTCTTTGCGACCCCATGAACCTCAGCATGCCAGGCCGCCCTGTCCATCACCAACTCCTGGAGTTCACCCAAACCCACGTCCATTGAGTCAGTGATGCCTTCCAACCATCTCATACTCTGTCGTCCCCTTCTTCTCCAGCCCTCAATCTTTCCCAGCATCAGGGTCTTTTCCAATGAGTCATCTCTTCATATCAGGTGGCCAAAGTCCTGGAGTTTCAGCTTTAGCATCATTCCTTCCAAAGAACACCCAGGGCTGACCTCCTTTAGAATGGACTGGTTGGATCTCCTTGCAGTCCAAGGGACTCTCAAGAGTCTTCTCCAACACCACAGTTCAAAAGCATCAATTCTTTGGCATTCAGCTTTCTTTATAGTCCAACTCTAACATGCGTACATGACCACTGGAAAAACAATTGCCTTGACTAGATGGACTTTTGTTGGCAAAGTAATGTCTCTGCTTTTGAATATGCTATCTAGGTTGGTCATATCTTTCCTTCCAAGGAGTAAGCCTCTTTTAATTTCATGGCTGCTATCACCATCTGCAGTGATTTTGAAGCCCCCCAAAATAAAGTCAGCCACTGTTTCCACTGTTTCCCCATCTATTTCCCCATCTATTTCCCATGAAGTGATGGGACCGGATGCCATGATGTTAGTTTTCTGAATGTTGACCTTTAAGCTTAACTTTTTCACTCTCCTCTTTCACTTTCATCAAGAGGCTCTTTTAGTTCCTCTTCACTTTCTGCCATAAGGGTGGTGTCATCTGCATATCTGAGGTTATTGATATTTCTCCCGGCAATCTTGATTCCAGCTTGTGCTTCATCCAGCCCAGCGTTTCTCATGATGTACTCTGCATATAAGTTAAATAAGCAGGGTGACAATATACAGCCTTGACATACTCCTTTTCCTATTTGGAACCAGTCTGTTGTTCCATGTCCAGTTCTAACTGTCGCTTCCTGACCTGCATACAGATTTCTCAAGAGGCAGGTCAGGTGGTCTGGTATTCCCATCTCTTGAAGAATTTTCCACAGTTTATTGTGGTCCACCTCATAAATATCCTTCAGATGTGCAAATACATAGAGAGCACTCCAAAGAGAAATATAACTGAATAACAACCTTGAATTGGTCATCACAGCATAGTTCTTATCTATGTCACATAGATCTCCCTGAATATGCATTATTGGAGTGCTATTCAAGCTTGATCCAACAGCAGAAGCTGCAGAAATAAATGCTAAAAACCCTTTACTCATTTTGCAGCTTTTCACTAATCTCATATGAAATATTACCATTTGAGTTTTTCCTATTCATTATAAAATGACAGTTATTAAAAGTTTTGTTTTCACAGACTATATGCATGTGTATACACACACGCACACAAGTGTGTGTGTATACATTGTTGGAAAGAATGGAAGTTTATAAGATGAAGTTTGTTCATTCACATGCTCAGTCAAACAATAGGAATTATATATATTTTCTGTGTCAAACATTGTACTAAGTACTATGGAAGGAATCCTTTAAACATTAGCTTTCTTCTTAAGTAGGAGGAAGGATTGTTGTTATTTTTTTGTTGCTAAGTTGTGTCCAACTCTTTGCGAACCCATGGACTGTAGCCCACCAGGCCATCTGTCCATGGATTTTCCCTGGCAAGAATAGTGGAGTGGGTTATCATTCTCTTTTTCCTGACCCAAGGATTGAACCTACATTTTCTGCACTGGCATGTGGATTCTTTACCACTGATTCATCAGGGAAAGATATGATTAAACAAAAATTATATAAAATATTTATTATTATGATTAGTGAGCAATAGACATACTATGTTCTGTAAGAATATATACCTGAAGAATCAAAACTATATATTTGGATGAGAAAGTTGGAAATAGGTAACTGTGAAACTGACTTTTAATTGCAACTTGGAGTATGAAATGCAAGGCCAAGTGAATTACCAACTGATATCTATCATAATAGACCTATTCCTTAGATTATAAATTCAGAAATCTCTGAGGGATATGCCTCAGTGAAAAAGACTAAAAAAGCTGGCAGCAAGTCTGTGAATACTTACCAATACCCCTACCATCATTACAGATGAAATATCATTTTTCAGCTGAAGACTGAGGCCAAAAAAATGTTTTTGAGACGAAAACTAGTTTACTGCTTTTATTTCTCTGTTTCTGATCCTATTTTCTTCATAAACCCTTTTTTCATTTTGACCCCCAAGAGAGTCCTGAAAAAGGATTATGAAATAGTGAAAGAAGCAGGATATGAACAAAAGACAAATAATAAACAGAAAAACAGAATATTATACCTTTGTTGCAGACATAAATCTCTGTTGACAAATCTGGCCAACAAAATACAAAAATTCTTTCTTCCTGATGCTATAGCAATAGGGTCTAGTTTGGTGCCAAGACATGGACTGGGGACAGGACATCTGTTCTCCAGAATCAGTTCACAGAATTGACAATGGAATTTCACTGTCCCTGCCTGCAAGTCCTGCAGGATCTAGTGGTTCTCCATGGCTTCTGCGCTCTTCCTGGGGGACAGACATCTGCTTGTAGTCTCATTCGTATAATTGACCAGGCCAGCATTTCAATCTTGGTGCTTTGCCTCCCAGGTGGTGGAGCTGGGAAGCATGGCACAGCTCCCTTGCTCTTCCCCAGTCTACATACATTTCCATATTTCTCTACGCGTGTACCATGGGAGATCTACTTGTAGTCTGAGTGAAATCTCTTTTTTCATGATTCTTAAAGCCACCTTGTTTAAGCCTACCACCATCAGAAATTTTGGAAACAAAAGCTAGAAACTAAAGTGTGTTCATTACTTTCTGACCTGCAGTAAGGGAGCATAGAATTTGCTGCCTGCTTTACTGGGGGAAATATAAAGGTAAAATGAAGAGGAAGAAATGAAACATAAAGATTTCAAAATATTTCCCAAGTAAGTAAGGAATGTATGGTCTAAAAGAGATACTTAAAAATGAAATAAAAATAGATAATCCAGTGATAAGTGAGATGAAGCTGAGCCTTCAAGTACAGCCTCAAATCTAAATTTCCACTGTCTTCTGCACGTCTGCATTTCTCTGGTAATAGCCTGTTTGCAATACGGTCCTTGCATACTTAAGTTCTTCCTTGAGACAGATGCAGCCTCTTACTTTTATTGTCTTTTCTTCCTTAAAAACTACTTCAATATTTTACATATAACTTCCCACTATTTCCTGAATAAATAACTGAATATAGAAGGGAATATTTTTAACCACAGCATTTCAAATACATGAAGTTCAAAAGAAATATTGACACGGTACTTAAAAAAGTAATCAAAAGCTGAGGAAAGAGTTTCATGAATGACAGTGCTGAGCCTTTTTATTTGATCTCTGATATTCATGTAAAGTCTAGTACTAATAGATCTAAATGCTTGTCAGAATTTTCCAAAAACTGTAGTAAGTATATTTTTATAATCTTCCAAAATGCTCCTTAGTGGTATTTCTGAAATTACATATATGGCCTTATTATGTTATACCTACAGATCTTCTCAAGAATTAAGCTTGAGAAGCCTCTAAGCTTACAACTTAGAAATATACAATACCAAAGTTCATGTATGTGGAAAAGTTTGTGCAAAATGTCACAGACTGGCACACTGCCAATTAATCTGCTTTGAGTCATTGGTTGCCTCCCCTAGAAAGCAGATTCTGAACCAGAGGTTAGCAGGCAGGCAGTTTATTAAGAAATACTATTGGAATTACGCCTGTGGAATGGGAGGATTGGACTACAGAATATGCAGACTCAACAATGGTCCCAGCAAGCCCCATGGGAGCTCTGAAGCTGAGGTCCTTCTCTATTGTCCCAGGTTGTGGGGAGGGGACTAGATATTTGTATCCATGCTATTGAATGTTGGCTGCTCCAATATTTGTGCTTAGCAACAAAACTTGTTAGCTGAAGGAATTTGGAAAAGGACTCTAGCACTTCTAGCAGGTAAAGAAATATGTGCTTCATTCTTAAAAGAAGATCTGTAGGAAGAGGCAAACCATGACATCCATAAAAAACAGTATTAAGGAAAGGAAATGAAAAACAATGGCGGGCATATAAGCAAGTAAATGGAACAGAATTGAGAACCCAAATATATCCCCAGGCAAAAGTGGGAAGTTGTTATATAATAGAGGGGATATTATAAATCAGTGAAGAAAATATAAGCCATCTTATACTTGGTGCTAGAATAATTGCATTATAATTATAACAAGAAAAAAAGATCCTTAATACTACACACTCACAAAAATATATTCCAGATAAGGATTTTAATGAAAAAATAATTCAAAATGATAAGAAATGTACTAGAAATAGAATGAAAAAAAAAAAAAGTGAAGACAGCCTAAGAGACCACTGGGACAACATTAAATGCACCAACATTCGCATTATAGATGTCCCAGAAGGAGAAGAGAGAGAAAGGACCTGAGAAAATATTTGAAGAGATAATAGCTGAAAAATTCCCTGACATGGGAAAGGAAATAATCTACAAACTCCAGAAAGCACAGAATCCCAGGTAGGATAAATCCAATGAGGAATACAATGAGACACATAGTAATTAAAGTGACAAAAATTAAAGACAAAGATAAAATATTAAAAGCAATTAGGGAAAAATGACAAATAACATACAAGGGAACTCCCATAAGGTTATCAGCTGACTTTTCAACAGAAACTCTATAAGCCCTAAGGGATGACATGTTATATTTAAAGATGAGAGGGAAGAAACTGCAACCAAGAATATTCTACCCAGCAAGACTCTCATTCACATCTGGTGGAGAAATCCAAGTCTTTCCAGAAAAGTTAAGAGAATTCAGCATCACCAAACCAGCCATACAACAAATGCTAAAGAAACTTCTCCAGGCAAGAAACAAGAAAAGGAAAAGACCAACAAAAAATAAACTCAAAACAATCAAGAAAGTGGTAATAGGATCATATATACTGATAATTACCTTAAATGTAAATGGCTTAAATGTACCAATGAAAAAACACAGACTGGCTGGGCAGATGAAAACACATGCATGAGGTACTTCCACTTACCACATCACTCTATTTAACCCTTCAAAGTGTATGTCATTATTTTATTTTGTTACATTAACCATGTTTCATTACGGCTGGCAATTGTGAGTGAAAGTCGCTCAGTCATGTCCAACTCTTTTCGACCCCATGGACTTCACCTTAGAATTCTCTAGGCCAGAATACTGGAATGGGTACCTTTTCCTTTTTCAGGGGTTCTTCCCAACCCAGGCATTGAACCCAGGTCTTCTGCATTGCAGAAGAATCGGCGGATTCTTTCCCAGCTGAGTCAGAAGGGAAGCCCTGAAATTGTAGTTATCTTTTATTTTTTGTCTGGCTATTGATTGTAAAAACTGATAAAGATCTTTTACTATTGTGATTATGTAATTATTATGTTTAATATTATTGTATCCTGATTGGTCAAAAGAAAATAATAGAATTCTATGTCACTAAAATCACCATTTAATAGAAAAACTTGTAATCACTTTTTAAAATCCAGATGATATTAGAATTTTCTTGGAATTTTTTGAAAAATAAAAATTCCCAGTTATTATTTTTATCTCCAATGTTCCAGATGTGATTGTAATGAGCAACTATGTTTAGAAACAACTGGACTATATGATGATCTTTTTCTTTTATTAGTTCATTTCACTTTTTCTACTTCATATTCAGTCTTACCATCTCATTAATTTATGTTTTCCAATTTCTGCTTCTCTTTTTTGTTATTGTTCTTTCTCAAGCCTTTATCAAGTGTAGTAGAAAAGCTTTGGTATACATATATATACACAATGTATGTATAATATAATCTGTATATTTTAGAAAACTTGTGATTTTCTGCCTAGCTAAAAAATTTATGACATTTTGATTCTACTTGTTTGACTAAGGATGAATAAAATGCGATATTTCTAACTTATATTCACTCAAAACTTGATATTGTTCCATTTATTCTCACTAGTATTACTACTAAAAGTCTAGAAATCTTATTATCTTAATGATTAAAAAAAAAATTGAATGAGGCCTGAAACTTCAAATTCAATTCTGAGAAAATAAGGAAAAAATATGCTAAAAAAAAAAAAAAGCAACAGGAAATTAACGTGGGATACAATGCTGCTGCTAAGCCACTTCAGTCGTGTCCGACTCTGTGCAACCCCATAGACGGCAGCCCACCAGGTTCCCCCGTCCCTGGGATTCTCCAGGCAAGAACATTGGAGTGGGTTGCCATTTCCTTCTGCAATGCATGAAAGTGAAAAGTGAAAGTGAAGTCTCTCAGTCGTGTCCAACTCTTAGCGACCCCATGGACTGCAGCCTACCAGGCTCCTCTGTCCATGGGATTTTCCAGGCAAGAGTACTGGAGTGGAGTGCCATTGCTTTCCCCAAACGTGGGATACAATATTATTAACTAAAATATAGATTTTGTTCAAATTTCACAAAAGTTTATGCCAGTGTCCATTATTTGTTTTCATACCTTATCAAGATTCCACATTGTATTTAGTTGCATTTAGAACACCTTCAGCTGCATGCAACAAATTCTGATAAATTATTTTTTCATTTTTATTCTGTTACAAATATTTTCTAATTTTCCTTGCTATGGCTTCTTAAATACCCCCATCATTTAAAAGTGAACATTTAATTGCCAAATACATTGCGATTTTAAAGTGAAGTTACAGGAAGCAATCTGAAGAGTTATACACTATACGATTCCAAATATAAGACATTCTGGAAAAGGGAAAACTATGTAAAGAATAAAAATATCAGTAATTTCCAAGAGTTGTGCTGAGGAGGATTGAATATGTGGAGCACAGTAGTTTTTCAGTTCAGTTGCTCAGTCGTGTCCTACTCTTTGCGACCCGATTAATCACAGCATGCCAGGCCTCCCTGTCCATCACCATCTCCCAGAGTTCACTCAGACTTGCGTCCATCGAGTCCGTGATGCCATCTAGCCATCTCATCTTCGGTCGTCCCCTTCTCCTCCTGCCCCCAATCCCTCCCAGCATCAGAGTCTTTTCCAGTGAGTCAACTCTTTGCATGAGGTGGCCAAAGTACTGGAGTTTCAGCTTCAGCATCATTCCTTCCAAAGAAATCCCAGGGTTGATCTCCTTCAGAATGGACTGGTTGGATCTCCTTGCAGTCCAAGGGACTCTCAAGAGTCTTCTCCAACACCACAGTTCAAAAGCATCAATTCTTCAGTGCTCAGCCTTCTTCACAGTCCAACTCTCACATCCATACATGACCACAGGAAAAACCATAGCCTTGACTAGATGGACCTTAGTCGGCAAAGTAATGTCTCTGCTTTTCAATATGCTATCTAGGTTGGTCATAACTTTTCTTCCAAGGAGTAAGCGTCTTTTAATTTCATGGCTACAGTCACCATCTGCAGTGACTTTGGAGCCCCCCAAAAAATAAGGTCTGACACTGTTTCCACTGTTTCCCCATCTATTTACCATGAAGTGATGGGACCGGATGCCATGAAAATTATCTGTATGATATTATAATGGCAAATACAAACTCAGAGAATGTACAAAACCATGCAAGAAACCCAAGAAAACTGTGAACTTTGAGTAACAGTGATGTGTTCATGTAGGTTCTTCAGTTTTAACAAATGGATCTCTCTGGTAGGTAGTTCATTGTTGACATTCATTTGCTAAATCATGTCTGACTCTGCAGACCCATGGACTGCAGCATGCCAAGCTTCCCTGTCCATCACTAACTCCTGGAGTTTGCTCAAACTCATATCCATTGAGCCAGGGATGTCAATCCAACTATCTCATCCTTTGTTGCCCTCTTCTCCTCTTTCCCTTCATCTTTCCCAGAATGAGGGTCTTTTCCAATGAGTCAGCTCTTTGCATCAGGTGCCCATAGTATTGGAGCTTCAGCTTCAGCATCAGTCCTTCCAGTGAATATTCAGGGCTGATTTCCTTTGGTCTTGACTGGTCTCATCTCCTTGCTGTCCAAGAGGCTTTCAAGAGTCTTCTTCAGCACCACAATTTGAAAGCACCAATTCTTTGGGGCTCAGCCTTCTGTATGGTCCAACTCTCATATCTATATGTAACTACTGGAAAAACCATAGCTTTGACTAACAGATCTTTGTCAGCAAAAGTGATGTCTCTGCTATGTAATATGCTGTCTAGTTTTGTCATAGCTTAAGGAGCAAGCATCTTTCAATTTCATGGCTGCAGTCACTTTCTGCAGTGATTTGGGAGCCCAAGAAAATAAAGTCTGTCATGTTTCCATTTTTCTCCATCTATTTGGCATAAACTGATATTGCTCAACGCCATGATCTTAGTCTTTTGAATGTTGAATTTCAAGCCAACTCTTTCACTCTCCTCTTTCACCCTCATCAAGGGACTCTTTAGTTCCTCTTCTCTTTCTGCGATTAGAGTGGTATCATCTGCATGTTAGAGGTTACTGATATTTTCCCCGGCAATCTTGATTCCATCCTGTGATTAATGCAGCCCGGCATTTTGCATGATGTACTCCGCATACAAGTTAAATAAGCAGGGTGACAATATACAGCCTTGACACACTCCTTTCCTAATTTTGAACTAGTCCATTGTTCCATGTCTGGTTCTGATTGTTGCTTCTTGACCTACATACAAGTTTCTGAGGAGACAGGTAAGGTGGTATGGTATTTCCATCTCTTTAAGAATTTTCCACAGCTTGTTGTGATCCACACAGTCAAAGGTTTTAGCTTTGTCAGTGAATCAGAAGTAGATATTTTTCCAGAATTCCCTTGCTTTTTCTATGATCCAATGGATGTCGGCAATTTGATCTCTGGTTCTGTTACCATTTCTAAACCCATCTTCTTCATCTGGAAGTCCTTGGTTCATGTACTGCTGAAGCCTAGATTGAGAAGCCTAGATAGGAAAAGCTCATAACTGAGGAGGCTGTGAATGTGTGGGAGTTGGGGATATGTGTCCAATCTTGTATGTTCTTCTTAATTTTGGTGTGAAAGTAAAACTTCTCTTACAAAGTGCAGTTAAAAGGTGTAACATTTTTACCACATAAATAATATATGAACATTATTTCCTTCTTATCTTAAAAGTAAGAAGCTATCCAACAACCTCACTCCTGGGCATATATGCAGACAAAATTACAATAGAATTCAAAAAGATACATGCATCTCTATGTTCACAGCAGCACTATTTACGATAGCTAAGACATGGAAGCCACCTAAATGTCCATCAACAGATCAATGGATAAAGGAGATGTAGTATGTATACACAAAGGACTACTACTTATCCCTAAAAGAGAATGAAATAATGCCATTTGCAGCAACATGGATAGACATAGAGATTATCATATGAAGTAAAATAAGTCATACCATATGATATCACTTATATGTGGAATCTAAAATATGACAGGAATGAACTTATCTATAAAATAGAAACAGAGTCAGCTGCAGTGAACAGACTTATGGTTGCCAAAGGGGAGGTGTGGGGGAGAGAAGTATTGGCAGTCTGGGATTAACACATGCAAACTATTATATATAGGACAGATGAACAGTGTCCTATTGCACAGGTTACCATATTCAATATCTTATGGTAAACCATAATGGAAAAGAATATGAAAAAGAGGATATATGTATATATATATATATATATATATATATATATATATATATAACTAAATCATTTTGCTATACAGTGGAAATTCACACAGTATTGCAATTCAACTGTATTGCAATAAAATTAGAAAAATAAGAATATATGTAGCATTTTGCTAATGTAGTTTCAAAGTATAAATTGGCCAGAGCTTCCCAGTAACTGCCTCTTTCCTGTAAAACATATTATCTCCAATTTAGTGTCTGATTTCTAGTTTTGCTAGAATCAACTAAATCGACTTTCCTCTGATAATTAATGCCTTCTCTATTCTGTAGTATTCCATTTTATCTTAGGTTTTAGCTCAAACACTAGTTCAAATGAAGTAAGCAATGGATACTTGATCCAGTGAATAAAGTCGATCCAAATGACTAAGTGAAAATCATCAATAATTGTTTCATTGAGTGATATTTATTTATATCCTATCTTCTTCCCTGAAAGTTTTGAGCAGTCTCACAAGAAAAAGGAAAAGTATAGAATTAGAAATAGAAAAACAGATACAGGAAGAAGACAGGATGGGCACACAAAAAGTCAGTTATAATTCAGTTTTGTCTTTGAATTTCCAGACAGCAAGTTCAAAAGAAGGAACATGATCCCTTACATAGTCTGTGAAAGAATGAATATGTCAATTTCTCATCAAGACAAAGATCTTCCTGTCATTTAGTTTTATAAGAGATGTCCCAGATGGGACTTAATATAATGGATACTAATTGATGTAATAGGTATAATTTATTTTGATTATTTCCTGTAGGAAACATAAACAAATCCCTTTGTAATATAGCAATGCAACCAGGAAGTGTAATTCTGAGAGGAGCTAAACTATGGTGGTTCAACTACTTAGGCCTTTGATGGGCCAGCTGCTTTAATTGAATGTCAGGTCTCTATTAGCTCTTGGATAGTGGCTGGATTAATCATATTAGATGATAATGGAATTTAGCAGAATATCTTAAAATATTAAGAAACATAATAAGAAAAATATTAGTTGGCAAAAAATTCATTTGGGTTTTTCCATAATATGTTATAGAAAACCAAACAACGTTTTTGGCCAATCCAATATTTCTCAAATCTTGGAGCCTGTCACAAGCATCTGCATGTATTTGTGCAGATTGTGCCTGGTCTGGAAGCTGAATGTGCCAGTGGCAACAGAAACAGCCAGCACTCTACTCTCTATGCCTACAGCTCAGAGTAAGGGGCATCTTGCTGTAATTAATTTACCTATGGGGGTTCCCTGCCTGTGAAAGCCCTCTTAGAAGGCAATTTAACATTCATTCATCTTCCTTGGCCACTTACCTTATAAAGGAAAACAAAACTATATGAGAATATCCCTTGTTGTTAGAATTAGCTCATTCCTTGGAACAAACTTCTTGTGGGATTCATCTGAACATTCACCTGTAGCCAGGGATTTCTCACAACTTTCTCAACTGCCTCTTTAGTAGAGGTGGCCCTAACACTCAGTCCTTTACTTCTGTTGAATGGAGATATGATGACTAAAACACAAGTAACCATATTGCTAGGGTGACATGAAATCAGCATCAGCACTGGCATTACTTTGCTGCCAAAGCCAGGGCTTCCTACCTCCATTCTTTTTCTGCTGTAAGAAAAAAATAAGCCACATATTTTTATGTCACTACAGGTTGGGTTTTCTATTGTTACATATACTGCATTCCTTCCTGATACAGTGCTATAATAATAAAACAGGCAGCAATGACAACAGTAAAGCCCCACGAAGTCCACAGAGCTATGTAGCTCTCTTAATTCTGACGTATCAGATACTCAACTCCTAGCATGCTCTCTTCAAATCCTGGTAAAAGTTTATGTAAAAATAACCCTTCTGTTTCTCTGATGGTCAAAGCTTGTTAGAGAGCCTTTACTTTTTTTTTTTTTTTTTGGTGCAATATCATCAGTCACTGATGAGTCATTAGCTCAAAACTGTGTTAAACACTTCTTAGCTACTTCTATGAAGAGTCTCCCACCCCCATCACTTATTTTTTCCCTCTCTCAGATTAAATCATTCAAATATAAATGGAAATCTTCTACATTTTATTTTAAGAAACATTAAGTCATTTAATATAACACCATGAAGGACACAATCGTTCCCATCCAGGCCTCTGACCTTTCCATGGCACTTTCAAATATTTATTTTTATCACTTGCTTTGAGAATATCCCTTTAGGAGGCAGTAAGTTTGGAATTTATACCTTATCCAAGTCCAACAGAAACCATGCTAATAGACTTCCATTCTGCTTGCTCTTCCATAATGTTTCCCAAGAGCGCATCACTGGGCTTAAACCCAAAATTCTGTCCTGTCGTTCCCATACTCCAACCATCTGATAAATAGGCAAACAGATCCTAGGCCCTGGGTAGCACTGCCAGAAGACGATGCTCAGCAGTCCCCTAGTGGCCTGAAAGAGTTCATGCATGTACTAAAATGCTTATTCTACTCCGTGGAGGTGTGAGAGATTTATGAAACAGCAAGACCATTAAGTAATTGCCAATTAGTACATTCCTTTCCAGAAGGTCTGGCAAGTACACTTGAGAATCGATTTAATACATTGTCTACATTTACTTCCTAGTGGGTTGTGCAGTCCATCAAAATGCCATACTGTGTCATCACAATCTGAAATTCTACTGTCAAGTTTGGCATACAGTCTCCTGAGTTAAAAGGTTCCTTTTAGGAGCTAGTGACAGTAACCTACTTACCTGAAGCCTAAAAAGAGGACTTTATAAGAAGGATACAATGCTTTCAGGAGGAACTCAAGGGCAGAAAGACACCTAGATAACTAAGGAATGAAATCAAAGAGGCCATCAGAAATTTAGGTAGCTGCTCTCTCAGATGTGGGGGTAATTTTTGACTCCACTTCTAAATAATGGAAATAGAAAACTTAATTTGACCAAAGCCAATGATGACAGCAGTGAATATGGTGATGAGAGTGGAAACGCTGTTGATGGAAGTTTTTTTCTCATTTACTGTGGACAATTCTCCATGATATACACCTTCATATACTTTTCACTTAATTCTCACGGAGATTCTATAACACCATTTTATAGGTGATGAAGACGATGCCTAGAGATGATAAATAATTTGGCAAGGTAACTTGCCTGCTAATGAACCCGTTACCTAATTCCTCAAGGGAGGGTTGATATGGGGTCCCATAGTACAAGCATGATGAATAAGGCTCCACTCTATGAAATATCAGGGCAATTCTCAGAGAAAAAGTGCTCTTATGAATTGTTTAGACAACCCCATTGTGGTATAGTAGAGATGTCCTTGCCTTGTCTCACGTCCTTCAGTGAGGAGAAGGGACATCTTTCTCTACTGGACTCAGTTTTCTCTTCTCGTGTTTTCATCCATTACATTCTTCCTTGTTTCCTATATTCCTATTTCTCAGAGCTATTTTTTGTTTATAAACAATGTCAATTACCATGCCTCTGAGCTCATCATGCAGCCAGGGAGGTCCACTTCTAACCTACTAAGTTCATTCAACTGCTGAAATTCAGTAAAAATGTTATGAAATAATTTTTCATGAAATAATTACTGACCTCTCCTTCTCTACACAGATGCCTCCCCACTCTGTTTCCAGAAGCACAGTCAGTAAATTATATATTTTTGCACTCAGCATCTTGTCTGCCCAATTAAACTGATTACAAATATCTACCATGTGAACTTCCTGAGGGTAAGCATTTTTAAAAATTCCTATATTCTCAACATATGACAAACATAAAAAAAAAGGGTTAAACTGAACTGGTACTGGTTAAACAGGCAGAAATCATGAATTCATATCCCGTGCTCTTTTAGGTATGACATTTTGGTCCTTCTATATTTGTATCTTGAGGTTTGAAATCAGTATTTCCTGCCTATCCTTCTGGGGGCATCAAAATGCCCTGTAATATGTTCAACATTCTATTCCTAACCAAGCCAGAACAATTTAAAGCTGCAGTACAGAAAATTGCTCTTTATTGTCCTTCGTTTCCCAGAGCAATATTATCTTTATTGCACTAAATTCCCAAGAGGTACTGCATGGGGATTTCCTACAATGTCCACTGAGAGGTCACTTATACCATAACAAAAATGTAAAAAATATATATATATTGTTGGTCCAGAGAGTCTGAGTCCTAACTTTAGAAAATGATATCAAAATAGAAGGCTAATAGACACATAAAAAGACACTCAACATGGCTAATTATTAGAGAAATGCAAATCAAAACTACAGTGAGGTATCACCTCACACTAGTCAGAATGGCCATCATTAAAAAGTCTACAAATAAAAATACTGGGGAGGATGTGGAGAAAATGGAACCTTCTTACATTGTCGAGGGGAATGGAAATTGCTACAGCCACTATGCTAAATGGTATGGAAGATTCTTTAAAAACTAAAATTAGAGTTAATATATGATCCAGCAATTTCACTCCTGGGAATACATCCAAAGAAAATTCTATTTCAAAAATATACATGCACCCCTATGTTCATAGCAGCACAGTTTACAACACCCAAGGAAACAACCTTATGTGTTCATCAACCACAGATGAATAAAGAGTGTGTGTGTGTGTGTGTGTGTATATGTGTGTGTGTGTGTGTGTGTCTGCCTGCAATGCAGGAAACCTGGATTTGATCCCTGGATCAGGAAGATCCTTTGGAGGGGAGCATGGTAATCCATTCCAATATTCATGCCTGGAGAATCCCATAGACAGAGAAACCTGGTGGGTTACAGCCCATAGGGTCCCATAGAGTCAGACATGACTGAGTGGCTAACACACACACACACACAAACACATGTGTGCACACACACAAACACACGTGTGCACACACACAGACACATAATGGAATATTGATAAAAAAAAAATGAAATACTGCCATTTGCAGTAACATGGAGAGACTTAGAGGTTATTACACTAAGTGAAGTCAGACAGAGAAAGACAAATATCATTTGTGTGTGTGTGTGTGTGTGTGTGTGTGTGTGTGTGTGTGTGTGAAGTCACTTTAGGCTTGTCCAATTCTTTGTGATCCCATGAACTATAGCCCGCCATGCTCCTCTGTCCATGGGATTTCCTGGGCAAGAATACTGGAGTGGGTTGCCATTTCCTCCTCCAGGGGATCTTCTCAACCCAGCGATCAAACCCAGGCCTCATGTCTCCTGCATCGGCACGCAGGTTCTTTACCACCAGCACCCACCTGGGAAGCCATATCATTTGTATGTGGAATCTAAAAGATGATACAAATGAACTTATTTACAAAAGAGAAACAGACTCACAGACATAAAATTCAAATTTAAGATTACCAAAGAGGAAAGGGGGAAAAGAAAAATTAGGAGTTTGGGATTAGCAGATACAAGCTAAAATAAATAAAACAGAAAAACAACAAAGTCATACTGTACAGTTCAGAGAACTATATTTAATAGCTTTCAATAAACTATAATGGAAAATAAAAAGAATATATGTGTTTGTGGGTAAATAACTGAATTACTTTCCTATGAACCAGAAACCAACATAACATTGTAAATCAAACATGTTTCAATTAAAAAAAAAGACAATTATGCCAGATCTGTCATATGTAAGCACAGTGTATAAGAGTGTTACTTTTGAATTAGAGATTTGGAACTAGCTTTGGAACATTAGGTAGGTATATACCTAATGCACATACCTTTGTGAGCCTCATTTTACTCTTTTGTGCAATGATGATAAAAATGGCTGCTTTATAAGGCAGTTACCCATATTAGAGATAATATCAATGTATATAGTTGCCATCTAGTATATGTTCAATAGATATTAACTATTATTTTATATTATCTACTACTTACCTTCCTCCTTTAGTATAGCTTAGTAGGACCTCTCCATTTTTCTCTTCCAATGTTCCTCCAAAGTACATTTTACCACCAAGATCCTCTTTAAACATTCTCCGCCTCACTTCATTCCAGAAAAACTCCATACCTGATTCTTTGAACCCAAATATTCATTCAAAGTCTCTATCAAACAGTTCTTATTTAGGATGTACCCAGATAACCTCAAGATTTTGCTAAATGCTCTTAGGTATTCTTAGGGACCATGTAATTTCCTCATGAAACAAACATTCATAAACCCATTTGTGGTATTCCAGGCCATAAGAACACTTTCATTAACAAAAAAAGAAAAATTTTTTTCTTCTATGGTACTCCATTCCATCTTTGGATAAATATGATAGAAGTTGGTCTTGTAATAGAACTGAAACTTATATTTCATTGGATTCTGTCCCCCAGCATTAGTTTGTCCCTTCTTGCTTTTGATTTAGACAAACTGGTTTTAAATTGTAATTCTGCATTTACTATTTGTGAGATTAAACAAGTTAAGTACTTACTGATCTACAAAATGACTCACTTAGAGGCAGCTCATAGATTTTTGTGTTAGCAGTGAATAAATTGGAGTATGTGGAGTTCTTAACATAATTCTTGGCACATGGTAAATGTTAAATATTTGGTAGCTATTATTAATAGTATGTTAATTTCCACTTGGGCTTCCCTAGTAGCTCAACTGGTAAAGAATCTGCCTGCAATTCATGAGAGCCTGGTTCAATTCCTGGGTTGGGAAGATCCCCTGGAGAAGGGATAGACTGTGCTGTGCTTCCTTAGTCACTCAGTCATGTCCAATTCCTTGTGACCACATGGGCTGTAGTCGGCCAGGCTCCTCTATCCATGGGGATTCTCCAGGCCAGAATACTGGAATGAGTTGCCATGCCCTCCTCCAGGGGAATCCTCCCAACCCAGGGATGGAAGCCAGGTCTCCCGCCACGCAGGTGTGTTCTTTACCATCTGAGCCACCAGGGAAGCCCAGGGATAGGCTACCGACTCCTGTATTCTGGGGTTTCCCTGGTGGCTCAGACAGTTAAAAAAAAAAGTCTGCCTGCAATGTGGGAAACCTGGGTTCAATCCCTGGGTTGGAAAGATCCCTTGAAGGAGGGCTTGGCAACCCACTGAAGTATTCTTGCCTAGAGAATCCCCATGGACAGAGGAGCCTGATGGGCCACAGTCCATGGGGTCACAAAGAGTTGGACATGACTGAGCGACTAAGCACAAGTTCCACTTACAGTCTTAAATTGCATTTATTGACTGACTGACTGGCTTTCCATAACAGTTTCTAAAACAAACAGGGAAAATATTTCAAGTCCTCTAGTATTAGGTGGGAAGTAGTTATACAAACACTGAAATCCTTTGGTTCAAGTTCCTCAACATAAGAACATTAATGCTCAAATAATAAAGTTACTTGTTGAAGTTATTATTTGACAAAAAAAGAGCTACTGGGTTTCTGAGTCTCAATTCTAATTTTTTTTTTAAGCCCAGTGGAGATTTGCAGTGAGAAAATACAATCATGTTTTATTCAAGAGACAATTCCATACTGATCTTGAAGATTTTGATTGTTTCTATTTACTTAGGTATAAATGCCTTCCCTGGTGGCTCAGATGGTAAAGTGTCTGCCTACAATGCAAGAGACCCAGGTTCAATCCCTGGGGAGGGAAGATCTCCTGGAGAAGGAAATGGCAACCCACTCCAGTATTCTTGCCTGGAAAATCCCATGGATGGTGGAACCTGGTAGGCTACGCCCCGTGGGGTTGCAAAGAGTTGGACACGACTGAGCAACTTCACAAACAATGTATAAATGCATAAATACATGTATTTGTTCTTTTTTATCATGGAAAGTACTATTTAGCATCTGGTGCCAAGTTTGCTTTTTCTGTGCAATAACCTCCTCCAATCATCTCTGAGTCTTTGATTAATTTCATGCACACAAACCCGGGGTACCAGGAGTTCAAAGTTTAGGACAAAGAAGGGAGATAGATTTTTTCACATTGTCCTTTTGCAAAGTGCAGCATATTAATAACAGTATTATTGGAGAGGATGGTAGTTGTAGGCTTTCTAGTGGAGAGGAAAAGCAAAGCAAGCCAGTGGTCATCCAAGGTGATTTAAAAACATATTTAGGAAAAACAGCTGTGAAATAGATGGGTGTGAGACAAATGTTCTCTAATTTCCCAGAAGAAAGTAATTCACTAAATAGGGGGAATTCCTAAATGCTTGGTTTGCATAGACAGAATTACCATGCATTTCTCAAAATAATTTCTCAAAGAGTCATGTTTTTGAACTCCTTTATGGCTAGTTCCATAGGAAAATAATAACTGTAATCAAACAACAAAGTTGTTATTAGAGCTTGTCTGCCCATTCTGACAGGGATGTGTAAAGAGGTGACTTCCTTCTGTAGTCACCAACACATAAATCAGATCAACAGAATTATAGAATTTGAGTCCCTTAGGTCCAGCACATTCATTTAAAGGTGAGATTTGCAAAGTGAGATGGCTAAGATTACATACTCCTATTATCCTTCCAGATTTAGGATTTTTTTTTCCTATTTAGAGTAGAAAATGGATTTCTTCTCCTTCATTAAACTACTAATTAAAACTCTTCAGAAAATAGAATCAAATATGTTAATCTTCTCTTTAGAGATAAATATAATAATAACTATTTCTTTTTTCAATAAATACTTTTCAGGAGGAAAACATGCCTATTCAAAAAGAATATGTATATAAATGTAACATCTCACCAATGATCATCTTTTTAACACATGAAAAAAAAGATCAGTCTAGACACCTCACTAAGGTTGCTGCTGCTGCTGCTGCTAAGTCGCTTCAGTCGTGTCCAACTCTGTGTGACCCCATGGATGGCAGCCCACCAGGCTCCCTCGTCCCTGGGATTCTCCAGGCAAGAATACTGGAGTGAGTTGCCATTGCCTTCTCCAATGCATGGAAGTGAAAAGTGAAAGTGAAGACGCTCAGTTGTGTCTGACTCTTAGCGACCCCATGGACTGCAGCCTACCAGACTCCTCCATCCATGGGATTTTCCAGGCAAGAGTACTGGAGTGGGGTGCCATTGCTTTCTCCTTGAGGGTGATACAAATCAGAGATGGATAGTAAACAAAATGATGGGTAAAAATGATACAAAGTTGCAGGGGTAAATGTAGAGTCCTGTGATGAATAAAAACTACATTGAAGTAAAAATGATCAAAGAATTATTTAATAGCATTAGATACTTAGGATTTAGTGCAATCAATGGAATTGAAAATGCTATGGTGATTAGTTGTATTATGTTTAAAATAAAGTGAAAAGAATAAGAAGAAATATGAAAACCAGGTTCTGTAATCAATAAAAAATGATTTTTGGAGTCTTAGCTTAAATTAGAGAGGACACGATAGATATCTTTGTTTATGTGATTGCTATGTAGTTTGCTCTGAAATAATATTATTTTGTGTAGCTTCAAAGGTGAGAACTAGGACCAGGGTGCAGATTTCAGCCCAACACAAGTAAAGCAAAGTGAGAAATCAGATGCTGAATACCACTTGCCAGGGATGCTGGAGGGAATTCAGGTTTTTGATGAGTAACTAGAAAATTCCATGTAACAGATTCAGTAATTTTTAAAAAAATCATAAGAAATTTTGGAGTTTTCCTATTTCTATTGTTGTCATTGTTTTGTTTATAGCTAATTTCTTGAAATGTTTCTCAAATTATTTATGTCACGTCTTCAGAAATAATGCTTACGACTGTGCTATATAGCTTCAAGTTACCATCACTTGTGTAGAATTTAGGTGCTGAAAATACAGACTATGAACTAGGTAGATAGGGGGTGGATCTGGCAGGAGGATAGTGAAGAAGACATTTGCTTCTGGCTCTTATGTTCCTGAATTAAATATATATATATGTGTGTATATATATGTATATATATATATGCATATATATATACACACACACACACACTCACAATACTTTATTATTTTTATTTAAAGATTAAAATTATAAGGCTTAAAGAGACTTTTATTACTCCAACTTTCCCAGACTAGGGGGAGAATGCTGTTCCTTGGTTTCAAACATTCCACTTTTGACCTATGGCAAGCCTAATAGTGCCAGCAACATCATCATCGACCATGTTTATGGATACTTTACTCTTATAGCATTTCTACATGGAGATCTTAGTAAGCTCTTTCCAGACATTGTCTCTTACAGGCAGCATTGGACTTTATAACTTTGCTCGAGATGCCATACATTTCACAAGAAGGATCAGCAAAGTACTTGCAAAAAAAAAAAAAAACACTAATCCAACAGCAAGATAGTCAGGAGTTGTTCTGATGTGTTCTAAGTGCTTTTTCAAAGAAGAATGAGAACCAGTATTTAAATAGAGAAGAAAGGGGTAGCTGATGTAATAAAGCTGGTGAAATCAGAAAGAGCATCCAAGAAGACCTCAATATTGTTAGACTTTTTAAGCAGTGAGAGCTATGTAGAAATCCTTCTGTGAACCATAGAAATAATAAATGCTGAGCCCATTGGAACATAATCTCAATCAGCAAGATGCCACTGTCGTCCAGATTTCCTCACAGGGCCCTGCTAAGTCCATGCCAAAACTAGCAGTGAATTTCTCCCTTCTAATCTCCCCTAATGCCTTATTTGATTATTGTCACTGCTCTCTGACCATGCACTGTCCCTCCAGACTCTCATTCCCCAACCGAGTCAGTCAGAGGAGGATAAATGTCCACTGGGACATACTCTAAGACCCCAAACCACCTTGTTCCACGTGAAAGGACAGAACGGAGAGGGAAGAGATCAAGGGGAGCCCTCCACGTTTAGCTGGCAACCTTTTCGTCTTCACCTACTGGATTACTGGCTGGACACAAGAAGGGCTATGAGTGGTCCTGGAGAGCGCTCTAGTTAACTGGAAAAGGGGAGCTGGCAGGCGGAGGGCGAGCCAGGCATCTCAGTGCACCGCAGGATGGTGTCGCCTCTGCCCTGTCTGTGCATTGTTCTCTGGTAAGACTTTGTTTTCTGACTTTTCCTTTTAGTTCCAAGGAAAGGGCAAGCATACATCCACTGGGTGACTTCTATACCAAATCATAGAAGCAACCTGGATGGCATGGCTCATCTCTATGGTGGGGTAGACGAGGCTGGAATGAACAGCCTATTTTCTCTGAGGCTGGGAGGGAGGATCATTGACTGTTTACTCACAGGGTAGAAAATGCTCTAGGGAAACTTGAAGATGAAGGAAACTTCTATTCCAAAAACATCAGTCGGATCCTGGACAACTTGCTTGAAGGCTACGACAATCGTCTGCGACCGGGATTTGGAGGTAAGAGGCAAAGTCCTTCCCAGACTCTATGTGGCATACGTGCCCTTCTTCCCCCTTAGCGCCAGTCCGAGGCCCAGAGGCCTCAGGATAGCAGAGCGGGAAGTTGCAGGGCACTGGGGTTGGGGCGGGGGGCCATCCAGTCTGTGTCCCTCCCTCAATTCCTGACCTTATATGTGAGTCATTTGAACTCTCTAAGCCTCCACTTTCTCCACAGTGGCGGGGTGTATAAACAGTGCTTGTCTCATAGGGTGTGTGAATGTAAATGAGATTCTTCATATAAAACACATTTTTAAGTATTTGTTCCATTAAAGCTATCATGAAACATTAATTATTACTGTAGTTGTTAGACTACTAACCCAGTTTTCTTTCATTCCTTAAACTTTGCAATTTGGCAGGAATAAATTCAAAACAATGCAACTAATCTGAGTTTTTAAGAGCTGAAAAACCAAAGGACACTTGCTACTAGAATTACTTTAGGATGGGTTGTAGATTCTGGCTGAGAGAAGGGACTTTATGAAACAGTCGTTCCGTTTAGTCCCCTTAACGTCATTGATGATAAATGTCCCTTTGGGCTAATTTCAGGTGCTGTCACTGAAGTCAAAACAGACATTTACGTGACAAGTTTTGGGCCCGTGTCAGACGTGGAGATGGTGAGTGAGCTGAGTGAGGAGAGTAATTTTGCTTAAAGGAGGAACGGACTGAGTCCCAGAATGAATGATAATGGACATTGTTAACAAACTTGGCTCCAGATCTAAAAGCAATATATGCGCTTATGCTGGGAAGGAATGGCCGTTAGAGCAGATTATTGGCCAAATCTCCTTCACATTTCACTAAAGGCTCTGCTTGAACATGAATCTGAGGAGACTTTTAAGATGATGATACCCTCTCTTCTGCTCACATATCAAGTGCCGATTCTTCCTTACAAAGAGAAGATTCTCCCCCATCTTTATGAAGTTTTAGGAAATTTATGGAGGAGGAAAAAAAAATAACAAAGATGGAATGCCATGTAAGAGTATATTGAGAAGATCTATTAAACATAAAACTTGGCTGTTTTGGCAGTGCACCATTCTCAGTACATGTTATTAGACCAGTAAAGGGAGTCCTTTGGAAAGACAACACAGTCCACCTTTTATGTTTGCAAATGGACCAGTAGGTGTTCTGGGAACTCTGTTCCAGGTACAGATGGCTGTAGGATTCGTAAGAGGGTATTTATAGTAAGTGGCAGGGAAAAACTGAACCAGTTTTTTAGAACAAAGTGTATCATGATATTCTTTCATGTTTCTCCGGGAGTGTGTCCCCCCTAAAAATAAAATATAAATATGAAAACTGAAGAAAAACATAACTCTTGAAAGTGGTGCATTAAATGTACTAGGGGGATGTAATTCTAGATTAACAGTTATTAGAGACTTTCATTTTCTGCTTTTTGAGCTGAGAATATAAGCAGAAAAAAAAGGAATAGAAATGTAAAAAGGGGGAAAGGAGTAAAAAGGGGAAGAGAAAGGAAAGGAGAAAAGAGTAAAAAGAAAATAACAAGGAAGAGGGGCAGAGACCAAGGAGCACTTTACGAGATAAATGTCTTAAGAGTTGAGAGAAAAGAGTCAGCATTTCTTCAGAATCCTCAACAATTTAACTATCCATTTTTTTCATTTGAGTATGACTCACACCAAGAATAAATAATCACAACTATATTCTACTGTAGCATTGAAATCTGGGGACACTTAGAACTTTATTTTATGTGTGTCTTTTTTAAGTGTATTTATACAAGAGAGGCTTGTTAAAGCCTGGATCACCATTATATGGATATACTGTATGTCAAATTATATTTTTAAAATATAATCACCACTTGCAGTAATAGGTCTCATAAAGGAACACATAAAGGATACAAAGCAATTCTTGGCAATATTTTGACATAATTATAAGTTGCTATTTATCATTGACTTTAGCAAAGGCCTTTATCATAATACTTAAGTTCTTAATGTTATCTTATAAAAGCCACAAATTAAAACATAATTTTGATTATGCATGCTTAAATGAGGCTCTGTTTGAGTAATCATGGTAATATTTGCTTTTATGTTCTCTGAGAACTATATAAAATAATTATGATGTACAGACAAAGTATGCTTATCAAGTAAAGTTTCTCTATCCTTGGAACTGTACTAAGTGGCACTGTGTTGCTCAGATATATTTTTGAAGGTAAACAAGTTGCTAAGAGGAATGATATTACTAATTGATGGTAGGAAGGCCAAAACAAAACCTAGATTAAATCTTATATTTTTATTCTAAATTAAATAAGGAGAAATCAGGAGGTCAGTAGATAGAGACATGGATTACTGATAGAAAAAAGGAAGAATGTTGAAGGTGAAGGTGGAGAAGGGAGGTTTATACAATATCAACACGATCGTCTATAATAGTATTACAATCTTACAGTGTGAAAAATAATAATTCACTGGTTATAGTTCTCCTGATAGGCTATTGTCATAAAAAGTTGCTTTATTTCTTAAATTTTAGTATTGAGTATGTAAGCTAGTGAATAAACTATTCTTAATGAACCATCTACCCAGCATGCGTGAATATCTTGCTTTCTCTTAGGAGTACACGATGGACGTTTTTTTCCGCCAGACTTGGACAGATGAGAGGTTGAAGTTTGGGGGGCCAACTGAGATTTTGAGCTTGAATAACCTGATGGTCAGTAAAATCTGGACACCTGACACTTTTTTCAGGAATGGCAAAAAATCAATTGCTCACAACATGACAACTCCTAATAAACTCTTCAGAATAATGCAGAATGGAACCATTCTATACACCATGAGGTGAGGCTTCCTCAGTTCTTTGTCCTCTGCTCAAAGGATTTGTCCATCATACTGACTCAGAACCATTTATTTCAATGTTCCTTAGGCTTACCATCAACGCTGACTGTCCTATGAAACTGGTCAACTTTCCTATGGATGGGCATGCTTGTCCACTCAAATTTGGCAGTTGTAAGTGACAAAATACTTCTGAGAGTTAAATAATATATTCAAAATACATAATTATTTGTTTTTAGTCAGGCTGGAAAGCAAAAGAGAATTACTACTCTGATATTCTCTGTATAATTCTTGGAATTAACTTACTTAATCATGTCTGTCAATCTTATATATAGAGGTTTTGGTCACCAGGATTAAAGAAAAATATATTTTTTTAAATTTATGCTTGTATTTTCTTTTCATAATGGACAAGATTTGCTTTGAAAGAAAAAAAACCAAACACACAACTAGCCAGATTTACTGCAATTTGTTTAAAAAATTCAGATGCTTACCCCAAAAGTGAAATCATATATACATGGAAAAAAGGACCACTTTACTCAGTGGAAGTCCCAGAAGAATCCTCAAGCCTTCTTCAGTATGATCTGATTGGACAAACAGTATCTAGTGAGACGATTAAATCTAACACAGGTAAGAATTTAACCAACATGTGAATAGAATCCTACAAGATGACTCCAGTGCACATTTTCAAAATATCTATTTGTTTTTCCTCTGCATTAGCCATTCTCAGCAAAACTTGCAGTTTTAAAGTGATGAGTAGCTTTAAGATGGATTTTGCAACCATGTGCATATATAAAGATTTGTATAGCCTTGGAGTGAGTAGTTTTGTATGTATGCGACACAAAGAACTTCACAGAAAACAATGAGCTGGTGCCTTTATCATCTGCTGATTGACTAACTTTGTAATGCATTGAAAAATGTCTTTGGTATTTTCTTCCTATACCTCTTAATTTAAGGATCTGTAAGATTTATTTCTAACTGCACACTTTTAGCACATTGTCAACAGCAATAATACTGACATACCTGTCTTCCAACAGGTGAATACGTAATAATGACAGTTTATTTCCATTTGCAAAGGAAGATGGGCTACTTCATGATACAGATCTACACTCCTTGCATTATGACAGTCATTCTTTCCCAGGTGTCTTTCTGGATTAATAAGGAGTCTGTTCCAGCCAGAACTGTCTTTGGTACGCTTCACTCTCTGGGCTCCTCTTTCCATCATCCTCCAGCTCACACTGCTTGTGTATTTTAAGGGGAATATTCACACCAGTGAACTTTTTCAGTCCACAAAGGAAATAAACTCCTATCTCGTTCAGACGCATGTTTCATATGAAGTAACCTTCATCTTATCACAATTTGTGTGGTAAATCAACAAAAGATTTGTCTCAGCAAGAATTCCTGCTGGTTTCCTATGACTTTCAAGTGCCCTATTTTGGAGAATTTATCTCAATTTGCTTTTTCATAGCTAGAAAAAGTAGAAAATTTAAAATGACATGTAATTCAATGAAAACAAAATTTAAGATATTGAACCCATGAATACACAAAATATATCTCCCTTTCATTAGGGAGGATCATAAAAAAATTTGCCATTTTTTAGGTCTTCAGTTCAGTTCAGTTCAGTTCAGTTACTCAGTTGTGTCTAACTCTTTGCGACCCCATGAATCGCAGTTAAATATCACATTTCCTATTGTTCAGCCTAAATATTTAGTTACATTTATGCTATATAGAATCACTAACAGTGTGATAGAACAAAATGAAATAAGAAAAAGAGCTGTAACAGAAAATATCTTATGTAGCTAAACCCAATTTTTTCCTCAGCTTTCATGATTATAGGTTTAGTAGTTCATAGGGAAGACCTGAGTTTAATTGAAATCTCAGATGAATTTTGACCTTTTAATTTACCATACTAAAACATATCTCTTTCTGCAAATTATAAAAGAATATATATATGATGCTAACCATCTTTGGATTATATAAATCCTCCAAGACAGAAAACCTCTGCAAGATGAGTGATGAAATTATTTTCTCATGATTGAATATTTTATCTTAAAACCAATCTAGAAATTAAAATATTGTGAAATCTAATTTTATATTTATCATTTATATAAATACTTATTAATATGATGAAATTTTATATCAGCAATAAATATGATCAGAAGTTCAAGATTGTATTACTCATATACTAATAATTTACTATTATATTATTATTGTTAAACTAAATCACTTCAAAAAATAACTTTTTGAGCAACTACAATGTATGCAAGGTATTGAAGGATACAAAAATATGAATGCCTATAATTGTGAACAATTAAAAATAAATAACAAAAATTACATTTGTAACTGAAATCTTCTCCAACAAGTTCCCATTTGAGCCTGTTATTTGATTATAAATGCTAATGCTGCATTTCTTATTCTGTCTCATTTTAGGAATCACCACTGTTTTAACCATGACCACTTTAAGCATCAGTGCCCGGCACTCCTTGCCAAAAGTGTCTTATGCAACTGCCATGGATTGGTTCATAGCTGTTTGCTTTGCTTTCGTCTTCTCTGCTCTTATTGAGTTTGCTGCTGTCAACTACTTTACCAATCTTCAGACACAAAAGGCCAAAAGGAAGGCACAGATTGCAGCCTCACCCCCAGTGACAATAGCAAAAGCGACTGAACCCCTGGAAGCTGAGATTGTTTTGGTAATTGTTTACTTTTCTAATGTTACCCACACTGCATAGGAAAAGGCAGCCCAAATAGTTATTGCAAACAAGTAGACAGTCCCAAAGTAATATTAGTAATACAGTTATGTAACTTTGGTTCCAAGGTCAACTTCTCCAACCTCACAGGAAAAAGCCAAGCAACAATCCTTCATTTATCTTTGCTCTAAACTTTTGGTATTCCTCTTTCATCATCCTCACTAGCACTGGCAGATTCCAAGCGCTCAGAGGAGACGAGAAAGTTCTCAGCCTTTAGGTGCTTCCTTTGAACGGGTTCCCATATACCAACCAGGGAGAATAACGTTCTCCCATATACCAACCAGGGAGAAAAAAAACATTCCTAATGAGGCTCCAGAGTCTGAAGGAAACCAACAGGGACTCCTATGAACAATTTTTGTTAGAAATCCGCTTGTTGCTTTAATCCAGAGGGGCAAGATGTGTATATTAGATTCTGTGAATGCTGAGTCATAAGCCAAGTTTTTGATTCACATGAAAACATTCTCATGTTCACATTTATGTTATATGTATATAATATGCATATTTTATACATATTAATTTTTGCAAAGACTTAATCAGTGAAAAATACCTATAAAATTAAGTTTAGATTTGTGGTGACTAAATGCTGGTCCCCAAAGCATTTTTTAATAAAAAATAAATGATGGCATTAATAATTCAAGGGTCATAAATGTGCCCTCAAATTTAAATTATGTATATGAATAAATTCTCACAATTAAATTGCATGTACTTCTTAAAAAAGGATTGTAGAATTGATTGACAATTATACATTTTTACTTCAATACAAACTCTAAACTGTAGGTCTTGAAAAAAGAGCAAAATCAAGTAATGCAGACAATTTGAATTGGAAATATGTTTATAATTGTTTAATTCTCATGAATATTTCCAAATCACAAAACCAGTTAATCTTTGCTTAAATTTTACAGTAAGAATTATAACACTATATGTGTTTTATTTTCCAACTACTGAGCTATTTATTGGCTTTAAAAGATGATTTTTATTGAAACTTTTCTCTTTGATTAAACTAAGAAACTTGTTTGAGAATTTGCATTTTCTCCAAAGGACAAGACCAGTCCATGATAAGTGGCAATTAATCATTTAAAGAGTTTTTCCTTAAATTAGACCTCATTAAAAAAGAGGTCTGCCATCCAATGATCCAGTCAAATTACACTTGAAAATAAAAAACAGAGGCTCGGAGAAGGGAAACATTAATCACTCAGAAAAACTAAGAATTGATTCCAGAAATCCTAATATTCACAACTATATGCCCTAACCTCCCAGCACTTTCTCAGAGACTGAACTATGAAAGAGTACATACCATGGGGTGAAAAAAAAAAAAAAAAAAAACCTTTTCTGAATGTAGGTAAGGTGATTTCCAAAATTCTTTATTTAATGATGTTTGGGTAGCAGTAGTGGTAAAGAAACCACCTGCCAATGCAGGAGACTCCAGAGATGTGGGTTTGATCCCTGGGCTGGGAAGATCCCCTGGAGGAGCAAGTGGCACCCCACTCAAGTATTCTTCCTTGGGAAATCTTATGGACAGAGGAGCCTGGCAGGCTACAGTCCATGAAGTCTCGAAGAATTGGACATGATTGAGCATGCACACACCCCCACACATGTGTTTTCAAAGGTCACAAAAATATAAATTTACAATATGTTAGTCTGAAGACCTAGTTCAAATGAGTTGAAAATTATATTTTTCACAAAAGATAAATTTAAGTATTTTTGAGAATTTTGTTTGTGATTATGTTACAAAACCTTGTGATTATGTTACAACCTGTCTGTACTTATATAGACACATAATTATTATATTGCCCAAAGGTCATATATTAACATATATCTAGAAAGGAAGAAGAACTGATATTTATCAAAAACCATTTAACTGTCTTATTTGACAAATACAGTAAAAATAAAAGGAGAAATTCAAGAGAAAAAGAGAAGAAAAGTGATTTTGAATATAGTCATTGATCTGATATCGAGACAAAAGGAAAGACCAACTTCCTTACTTCAACTTTTTAAAAATATGGATTACTGAGAAGGATATGATTTCAAATCCTTGGAGAAAGAGTTATCATTCCCTGCATCTATTATTTTAAAAGTATAATTTATTAATAAGATGGAATTTAAGATCTCAGGTCTTCATATAGACTATCTTCTAATAGTTCTAATATACTAGCATATAATTAGCCTGTCCTTTGGAACTTGTATAAAAAAACTGGATTCAAATCATCTCAAAGTACTTTTTTCCTTGCAAGTTGACTTTTTTTTCCTATGAAAAATTATATTTCTAAACCTGGCTCCACTTATAATATTTCAAGGCAATGAAAAGGAGACTTTTGTTTCTGAAAGGCTAAATCAAAGTATAAAAATAAAAACCAAAAGTAACCAAACCTAACAATATAAACCTTGTAAGCATCAAGAAATAAATACAGATGATTGCATAGAACATGTACATTTTATTTCTTTATGTCAAAACTTGGCAATTGCCTTTTATAATATAGAGGAACAAACATAAATTACATATTTGGAATTTATATAGCACAATGGTATATTATGATTACAAGGTCATTTTTTCTTTCAAATACCATGACATTTAAAAATGCCTATTCAGTTGTAATCAAAATAACATTATTTGGGTAAGTTGGACATTGAAATAGCAAACCAATATGGCAAAGTTGAAATGAGATTCAGTGCTTGGATATTTCATGTGATTCTAAATTGTATGTTTTAAAGTGCACATTGTTTTTCACAGGAAACTGGTTAGAATGAATGTGAAAACTTTATCACTTTGAATTTGACCTTGAAATTTATAATAATGATAAAGAAATTCAGACATTAGAAATCTAGTGCTCATACCTGAAGAGACTAAATCTAAATCTTCAGAAGTGTTCTACAGATTAATAATCTTTCTGTTTTTAAGGCATTTGGAAGTGGAGACTTTATATTTTTAGATTTTGAGAAGAAATTGTCCAGTGCTTCTTTCCCGCTTATATGGTGTCTTTCCATATTGTTTTTCTATGGTATGCTATTCAGGCATTAGAAAGTACTCCTGTATTTATGTTTCAGAACTTATTATTTGTCTAGGGTGTACTTATTTTGTAGATAAGACTGAGTTTAGACTCTGATCTCTTCTGGAATGTTTTCCTAGTATTCTTTTTATTTTAAATATCTAAGTCCTCACCACCAAGTTCTTAAGAACGAATCCTCTGCACCACTACTCAACACATCCAATGTGACTTCTCTTTTTCATGCAAGGTGTGATGTTTTTCACAAATTATCTATAAGCTGACCAAAATTTAATTAGTTGAGAGAATAACTGTGTTTATACTGATTACATGGTTTATTTTTTTTGTCACCTGCCACCAATTTATTGAGTACCTATGTGTTAAAATGATTCATACCAGAAGCATTTGTTAAGTGCCTTTACATGCAGACCTTCCGTAGAACATTGAGAATTGATTAGTAAGCAACATCGATAGAGCCTCTTCTGTGATGGAACTGCCCATCAAGCAGGAAGAGAGGGAAATCAAGGAGCCCTGACAATGCGCTGTGATAAAGGTTGTGGTTATAGATGTATAGGAGGCTGAAGAAGGACCATGCAAGAGTATTCGCTCAGTCTAGAGGGGGTGATTCTGGAGGAAGTGGTGCCTATGTTGGGAATAGAAAGATGAGCCTGGCCCTGATCTAGAGACACTAAGTCAGTTATTAGCAACTTGGGCACAGAGAGGGAAGTAAGACATGTTGTCCTTTCTGTACTCTTTTCAAGGCTGAAACATCTGCTGGGCCATAACCATGTTGCCCTTCACCTATGTAGAGAAATATGAAGCACAGATTTACCTCCCGTGTCCCTAACATTGCTGAGATTTCTTTGAGTACTATCATTACTCCAAAGAATTAGCAATTGAGTTAAGACCATCAGAGACTCTGAGCACCAGGAAGACCATGATGCCCCTTTCCTATAGTAGCACCATCATATGACTTATAGAGAGGGTGGGGTGGGTCAGATGAGAAGTGTAGGCAATTAGCTCTTTCCCTATACCTTCCATCAAATCCCCATCCAGTATTCCTTCCAGGACCCTCCAAACATTTCAGTGTGGTATTCAGACATGTCTCTAGCACCACTGACCTACCCGATTGCTACCAATAAGCGGCTTCTCTGTAGATATTCTGGAATTGTCTCTGCTCCCAGAGTTTGTTTTCTCCATAATTAATAATACTATCATTTAAAAAATTGTCAAATACTAAATGTTTTCAAAAATATGTTCTCTTGTTTTTGGTGCCCTGGTTAAAAGCAGATGCTTTGTTTGCCCTAGAGTAATGCAGCCCTGGTTGGAACATCTCCCCTAGGAGGTAACCCATTGCTCCCGCCTCTTTAATATGTTAGACTCAGTGAATATGGTATCAAAATTGCTCTTAGTGCTTCCCAAATGCCTTATCCCTATACCAAATAACTGACTGTCACAACGTCCAGTGTGACTCCAAGTACCTTTGCAATATGGCGTTACCTAAAACAAAGCCATGCTCTAAAAATACCAAAGGCAGGATGGCACTGAGCAGCAGGGGAGCCCTGGAAAAATTCAAAACCACAGGTGTTCCACTCAAAACAGTGACAGCCCCAAGCTGAGCCCTCATCTGGACTCTGACAAAAGCCTATTTTACCATCAACTGAAGCTGCTGAGCTTACAATAGGGCAGGCAGAATCTGATGCAAACCTGTAGCTTGAATGGCTTGCAAAATTGGCTTTCTTTTCATTTCAGAAACTCAATGTGATTCTTCTAAATTTTAGATGTCCAGTCTCTATACTGCCGATTTCTCATTATCCAGGAACTGATTATCCAGCGTGTGGGTTATTCAGCTCTCTGGCATTTCCTTGAGAACCTTGTGTTCGTTGACTGCTAGAAACCTCCCAGGTGGCACTAGTGGTAAAAAAAAACCTGCCCGCCAATGCAGGAGACATAAGAGATGTGGGTTCAGCCCCTGGATCAGGAAGATCCCCTGGAGGAGGGCATGACAACCCACTCCAGTGTTCTTGCCTGGAGATCCCCATGGACAGAGAAGCCTGGCAGGCTACAGTCCATAGGGTCACAAAGAGCTGGACATGACTGAAGTGACTTAGCACAGAAAACCCCTAGCCATCGCTATACAATGAGGCAGTGTAATTCTAAACCAGTGATGCTCAATGGTGGCTGTCCCCAGAGGACGTATGTCATGCTACAAGGACAGTTTTGGTTGTCAAAACTCTGAGGATGTGGGTGCTACAGGTATCATATGGATAGAGGACAAGGATGCTACTCAAGACCCCATGATGTACAGGACAGTCCCCACAACTAAGAAGTATCAATATGTCAGTAACTTTGTGGCTGAGAAACAACTGTGCCCTAAACCCTAAAGCTGATGGAAAAGAAAAACAGTATTTATTATGATTATGCTCTTAGCAGTGGTCCCCAACATTTTTGGCACCAGGAATCGATTTCATGGAAGATAATTTTTCCATGAACCGGGGCTGGGGGATGGTTTTGGAAAGATTCAAGCACATTACATTCAATGTGCACTTTATTTCTAATCTATTGCTGCCTCTCATCTGACAGAGGTCCCACAGCTCTCTGTGGCCCAGAGCTTGGGCACCCCTGCTTTTAGGCATCTAAGAGGGATTGAACTCAGGTGCTACCACTTATTACTTGTGTCAGCTTCCTGCTTATACCTTCATTAGCTCATCTCTAAAACAAAATATTATTACATTAGAGACTCTAGGAATAAGCAGAATAATGCAGGCAGAGTGCCAGGTAGTGCTTGCAAATGGTAAGTGCTTAGATATGGTACCTATGTGCATGCCTGTGTGCTAAGTTGCTTCAGTTCTGTCCAACTCTTTGTGACCCTTTGGACTGTAGGCAAGAATATTGGAGTGAGTTGCTATGCCCTCCTCCAGGGGATCTTCCTGATGCAGGGATCAAACCCATGTCTCTTATATCTCCTACATTGGCAGGCAAGTTCTTTACCACTAGTGCCACCTGGGAAGCATGGTAACTTAATATAGTGTAATATAAACAATATGCTAAAATATAAAACAATCATGAATATTTTGTTCCCTTCTCTTTGTCTGAAAACTCTTATAAATCTCAGGAAATGTTTAGATTTTCATTCATTTATTGATTTAGCATATGCTTATGAAGCATTCACTGTGTTCTATGCACTGGCTAGGTAGTTTGGAGTATTTACACATGAAAATAATATGCCCTCTACCATTAAGAGAGATTTCTACATTAAGGAGATTTCAAGTCAGGAAGGGGGATGAAGCACAACAGAAGTAATGTTTACAGGGAAGATATGCTAGCAAGAACTGTAACAGCTAAGTAGGCAGGAAGCATATGATAAAGAGACATTTTCTTTCTCGAGTTCTTAAAGAGAGGGAAAAAATCCTTACAGATGAAATAATTATTGTCTCTATCTTTAAAGATGGAAACTTTAAGCTTAGGGAGAATCTATGACTCCTTTGCCATGTGTAAAGTCATACAGCAGATAAGTAGTAAATGTGGAATTACAGACTAGGGCTTTCTGACTCTATTGCCCTCTAACTCCTAAGCAACACTCCATAGAGACTACCTAGGGAAGCAGATGAGGAAAAGAAGGATCCTATCATAGGAGATGTTTAATTCCAAGCTAATACTATTATGCATAAATTTTTCATGCATTAGGTCTCGAACGATCTTGCTTAACTCTGAACAAGGGCTATTTGGCAATTCTCATTAAGTCATTTGTGACACTGTGACATGCCAAGAGATTGACAAATAACTTCTCCCCACATCTCCAAAAGAGAGAGGGAGATAAAACAATACATTATATATTTATGCTGGATTATAATTTACACTTTTCCATTTCAATGAACTTGTTCATGCCTGCCCTCTTTCTCCCTTAAAAAGAAAGAAACATAGGTGACAGACAGACAATGCATACTATTAAAAATCAAGACAGGTTTAGAAAGATCTGCTCTAAAGCCTTGCCCTCTTTATTCTCCATTAAGATACTTAGAAAATTTCTTAGAGTAAAATATTTTAATATTCTGTATATCTGGAAGGAGGAGAACTCTTTTTAAAGGATTAAACTGTGACACATTTTTCTCTTTCAGATGAAGAACATTTTGATCACATATATAATAGTTGAAAATTCAAATTAGAATTTGGGAAACATGATAGAAAGCTTTTGCCAACAATGCTATGCTTATCTTCTAAGACAGGCATGTTGAGATTGGAATACCACTACACTGGTCCTATCCTCACACTATCGGTGACCCTAGGCACAGTTGTCCTCAGTTGTCAGTTTTTTCAGTTGTTTAACAGTTTATTTGTAAATCAGACTAATACACAAGACAGCTGTGTACAATGCCAGATATTATACCCATATATCAATATCTAGATTGAAAATTGTATATTACAGATGTAGGCACTGAAAAAGAAACAATAATCAATGAGGGCATTAGAAAAGAAAGGAGGCTCCAGTAAGAAAGTGAAGCTTAAAATTGACTTTGAGGAATGAATAGTGAGTGACAGTGGTTTATAAAGCAAAGAATCAAAGAAGGTTGCCACATATTTTTGATAGAAAATATCACTTATTTCCTATGCAAGATAGGTAGACTGGGCAATCTTCTATTCTAAACTCTCTTCTGCCTCCAACACCTTTGATTTATTTACTTCTGTCCACCCGTGCCTAGCCCAATATCTGGTCAACAGATAACAGGTAAACATATTCTTTGCTTGAAATTCACCATGGTCAAGTCAAATCAGACTTTACAGTGATTTATCCTTGCTTTTGGTAAAGAAATAGGGTTTACTATGGCCCCCCAAAGCACAGTGGGCTTGAATTCTCTATGATGGCTATTACTATTTAGATGTTCAGCAACATCCATGACAAATCAAAAGCAAAATTCATGAGTAGAGGGAGAAGAGGTTCTCAGGGTTGTTGTTTTCCCAGAGTCCAAGTGTCACCGCATCGGTGGGCTGTTCCGGTCCTGCGGTTCCACGGGCACCGGGGAGGCGGCCACCTCATGCTGTTGCCATGGGGCTGCTGTCTAAAACCATGGGAGTCTGTCCATGTGAATAACACACCCTGCCAGGCAGCAAAGTGGTGATTTTGCTGCCAGAGAGGAAACAAGGCAGTTTTACAAGAGCAGGGATAATGTACAGCATGTGTGTTAAGGCAGGGACTCAGCAAGGACAACCTAGCCACAAGGAGAGTGATTATTACAGGCTGTAGAAAAGAAAAAGTAGGAATCAGAAGTCCCCCTAGTCTCCACCCTTTTGAAAGGTGTCTAAAGCAAACAGAGTCTCTGAAGCAAGCTCGATACTATAGAGTAAAGAAGATGCTGGGATATAGCAAGCACTGAGATTAACCAGGCTGGTTTATTACTGGCTGTGAAAGCGTCGGTGAAGCATTTCCCACATCTAGATCTCAGCCTCTCATCTGTTACTTAATGCACCGAATATCCCTCTCAAGACTAGGATTGGTTGTCCTCTGATTTCAGTGGAACAGAAAAGCTAATGATAGAAAAGAACATATAATAATTCTGAGGTTAGTAAATGTATCATTTTTGGTAACTTAAGATGGAAGGAGACAGTAGAGAAATTCTGAATAGGAAGCAGAAAGCTCACAATACAGAACTCTGGACCAAGAGGCAGTCACATTTCAAGGGGAAAATAGTAAGGGTATTTCTACTTTGTGCCTGGCTTTTGATGTACATGAGCAATTAAAAATTTTTATGTATTGTTCATACCTCAGTCGGTTCAGATTTATGAATGTGTGAAGATTAGGCTGGGAACGTGTCTAGAAGAATGCTCTCGTTTAACTGAGCTATTATTTTACAGTATTGACTAATTGCCCACATACTCCAAAATGAAATTCCCTATCATCGTGACATTCCCTTTCACTGCCTATACACATTGCCATATAGGTTTATGCATAACTGGGGTGGTGAGAGGATAAACTCTTATAACCTGGCTTATCTCTTCCTAATAGTACAATACTCAACACAGTTCCTGGGACATGGATCATGCTTGGCATCAATTGCTGATGTATTAAATTATAGGATATTAAGTGAAATTCGCTCAGTCATGTATGACTCTTTGAGACTCCATGGACTATATAGTCCATGGAATTCTCCAGGCAAGAATACTGGAGTGGGTAGCCTATCCCTTCTCCAGGGGATCTTCCTGACCCAGGAATCCAACCAGGGTCTGCTGAATTACAGGCAGGTTCTTTACCAACTGAGCTATCAGTGGCTGTTAGTAAATCAATGTTTTTAGAATTTGTTTTACCACTTTCTTGGAGAAGTAGCACTATCAAATATTATTAAGAATTTGATGACACTGCCCTGGTGATCCAGTGGTTGGGACTCTGCCTTCCAATTCATTGCAGGTGCAGGGGGTGCAGGTTCAACCCCTAATCAGGAAGCTAAGATCCCACATGCCTCATGGCCAAAAAATCTAAACATAAAACAGCAGCGATAGTATAACAAATTCAATAAAGACTTTTAAAATGGTCTACTTCAAAAAAAGAAAAAAAATTGCTGGTACTTTAACTTATATGATAGAAAGAAAGAGAAAGAAAGTGAAGTTGCTCAGTTGTGTCTGACTCTTCGTGACCCCATGGACTGTAGCCTTCCAGGCTCCTCCATCCATAAGATTTTCCAGGCAAGAGTACTGGAGTGGGTTGCCATTTCCTTCTCCAGGGGATCTTCCTGACCCAGGGATTGAACCCCGGTCTCCCACATTGCAGGCAGACTCTTTACCATCTGAGCCACAGGGAAGCTCAACTTATATAATAAAGTGTCAGCAAACATGTGTCAATGATGATAAAATGAATGAGTAATGTCTGTTCCTTTACCTAAGCAGAATATATATGTATATTTTCCTCTACAGCATCCTGATTCCAAGTACCATCTGAAGAAAAGAATCACATCTCTGACATTGCCAATAGTTCCATCCCCTGAGGCCAGCAAAGTCCTCACAAGAGCTCCCATCTTACAGTCAACGCCTGTAACCCCCCCACCCCTCTCTCCAACCTTTGGAGGTACCAGTAAAATAGACCAGTATTCTCGGATTCTCTTCCCAGTTGCATTTGCAGGATTCAACCTTGTATATTGGATAGTTTATCTATCCAAAGATACAATGGAAGTGAGCAGCAGTGTGGAATAGCTTGCAGCCATAATAACCTGTATTCAGTAAGTTCTTGTTTTCTGAATTTTTAAAAATAGCAATGAGACTTGTATAGATGCTTTTCTGAACATGAAATCAAAATTGACATCTCCAACATATAACTTTTAGTAAGCCTGTATGGGCAGAAAAGCAATAATATTACTCTTCACAATTGGAAGGTGAAAGTTGCTAAAGAATATGACTTTTCTGTACATTAGAGAAAAATTTATAAAAGGATACAATGGATTCAGGATGAATTTGTCAATCTTTGTCCTTCATTGTTCAATATTTTAATTGTCACTGTGAATAACATTTGCCACAAAGCAGATAAAATAAGAAATGCTGACACTTCTAAAGGTTGCCTTAAAATATATTTATTTTGGCTTAGTTCTGAAGAGAACAACATATAAATAGTCTAAATATTTATCAGTAGGTTAATACCAGCATGTTGGAGGCCTTTATGCTAGTAAAATGGCTTTCAGGGCACTGTAAAGTCTGCATTGAGCTTAGCCATTTGTTTTAAACCTTGCTGTGCTATTTTACATCAATAAAGTATGTTGTTTTTATACATATGGATTATATATAGATCATAAACTATATATGCATTGTATATAGCTTCAGCTGGACTGCAGTACATGTTGTATCTCATTAAGCTCTTCTTTTAAAATAATATGTTCATCATAATTCCATGACGGCTTGTATATTATGACTGTTCTTATATATCATATTCTTTATCTTTCTAAGTGTATCACTAAACAAAACAATAATAAACATGGTTCTCTGGATCTGTTTGATAAAGCTCAGAAGAGTTGCCTCAAGTATGGGGAAGTGAAATAGTTAGCTCCCCAGTGTTAGTGTCCCTCGGGATTCTGAGAGGTAGAAAAAATGAGTAGCAGACTCGGTCATCGAGTTCTAAAAGAAAATGAGTTTGTATTCCAGTAGTCAATCCTTCATCTCTTTTCTGCTCATTCAACACGCTTTCTGTTATAAGATAAATAGGGTCTGAATGGTGACTATAGTTGGTAACATTGTATAGTACAATTGAAATTTGCTTAGAGAGCAGAAATTAAATGTTTTCATCAAAAAAGTAAATACATGAGATGATGGATATGTTAATTAACTTGAAAGAGGAAATCATTTCACAATGTATACATATATTAAATCATCCCATTGTACACTTTAATTATCTTACAACTTTATTTATCAATTGTACCTCAATCAAGCTGAAAAAAAAATGAATAAGACTCTTTTTATCCCTTTCTATTTCAGCTCCTCCTGATGCTAACTCTACCCATATTTCTCCCACACAGAATGATGTTAGGGAAACAGGAACTAGAAGCAGGAGAAGGCATGTGGTATGGTTTGTGCAGATAATAAATTCCTCACTAACCATAGCTGGGTCTTAAAAATCACTGAGATCAGCCAGACCTCTGAACCCAGAAAGAAATATTCTGGAATTACTACTCTTGCCTTTTACCAGGAAAATACCAAAAAAAAAAAAAAAATTCTATGGTCAAACAAATTAAAGTTTAATTGAAATAGCTCTACTGAGGGTGAGGAAGCTAATCTCCATCTAACTTCCCTATCAATTAGCTCCATGACCAAATCTCTTAGACTCTGGGAGATGTAGTTCTATAGGATAAGGGGGATGGAATAGACATCCTCTGAATTTCCTTCCATTTTGAACAGCTTATATTCATTTCATTACTAATTTTTTTATTTTCTACATTAAGTCATTATACAAGGCCTTTTCCTGTTTTTGAGACTACATGAAATAATTAAGTGCAATTTGGTGTTAATCACATTTTATACTATGTTATACTTAATTCCTTCACAAACCTGTGAAATATATACTACTGTTAGCTCCATTTAAAGATGAGAAACCCAGGGACAGTGAAGACGAATGACTTTGTTCAGAATCAAGTGGTACTCAAGTGCTAGAGCTGAGAGTCATACCTAAGCAGCTGAATCCATAGCTTGTTCACTTAACCATATGTGAGTCTGTCCTATAATCCCCTCCAAAATTCTCTCACTTTGCCTTTCATTTCCTGAAATAATTTTCCTGGTGTTCTAACATTCTTCCTGCCCTGCCTCAGCATTTACTATACATTTCACTACAAAGCACATTACTATCAGTCAACATCTATGCTTAGAGCTGAAAAAGATAAATAAAACCCATTAAAACTATTATATATTACAGGCATTAGATTTCTCCTCAATGAAAGTATCTTGAAAAAAATTTGCATAACTTTTGAACTGCTAAGAATTTCTCAGTGTATGTCATAAAGCGGTAAGAAAGGTTAACTGAAAAGAAAAGAGTTTCCTGAGTTAAAGAATTTGAGGGGAGCTATTAAATCAAAGTAAAATAGGTTTCTTTTCTGGTGGGCTTCTCAGAGCCTTGATAATGCTTATGTGCAATGTGATTCTCTCACAGTTTTCTAGGGTAGTTAACATTTCCCAAGTCCACATGGCCATAAGTATTATCTTGCAAGAAGGAAATGCTTGACTAGCATTTCTCAGAAAACAAGTTGTGAAAGCCAGGTATTATTTATACCCCTCCTTCTGTAACCCCCACCCCCTAGTTAAACAGACACGGGACTGAGTGTTTGAATGGGAAGATGACTTATCCTAGTTCATACAACTCTTAGAGATCAAATTAAGACTGCATAAAATAAAAACCAGACAAGATATTTCAACAGAGAGAATTTAATACAGAAAAAACTGTTAAATGAATAACAGAGATAGTAAAGGAGTCAGACACCAAAGGGAGAAAGATAGTGTTAGTTCAGTTCAGTTCAGTCGCTCAGTCATGTCTGACTCTGCGACCCCATGAACCACAGCATGCCAGGCCTCCCTGTCCATCACCAACTCCCAGAGCCTATCCAAACCCATGTCTATTAAGTCGATGATGCCATCCAACCATCTCATCCTCTGTCGTCCCCTTCTCCTCCTGCCCTCAATCTTTCCCAGCATCAGGGTCTTTTCAAATTAGTCAGCTCTTCGCTTCAAGTGGCCATAGTATTAGAGTTTCAGCTTCAACATCAGCCCTTCCAATGAACACCCAGGAGTGATCTCCTTTAGGATGGACTGGTTGGATCTCCTTGCAGTCCAAGGGACTCTCAAGAGTCTTTTCCAACACCACAGTTCAAAAGCATCAATTCTTCGGCGCTCAGCTTTCTTTATACTCCAACTCTCACATCCATATCTCACATCCAACTCTCACATCTCACATCACAACTTAACAAGATAGCGTTAAGAGAACCTAAAAACTTACACAAGAGGCCTTTTAGAGCTGGACTCAATCATCTGTACAGAGGACATCCCCTGAATGGGGATGGTAGTTCAGCAGCTCAAAGAAGAGAACCCCAAAGCTGGGAATCAGACCTCTAAGAACAGATCACCACCTAGCTATGGGATTATCTTGGGTAATCAGGGATGAGGTTCCTCAGAGTGAGGTCTCAGACCTCTGAGGCCTTCTTATGTACTGCTATTAATAGCATCTCAGGAGCTTGTGAGAGGACACTTACACATTTGAGAGCAGACTCCCTCACAGGGAGGAGGGACTGCTTGATTGAAGCTGTTGCCTTTGGGAGAGCAAAACGGAGCTTATTCACAGAGAACCCTAACTGGAGACTGGAATCAGCTGCTGTCTCAAGGTGAAGGGTGACATTAAAAGACAAAGTTAAGACTGTAACAGACTTAACTGGAAGACTATTCCTTTCCCCTTTCATCTGCGTTCTAGTCTCTCTTGAGTTCCTCCTACTGGAAGAAGCTGATAGAAACCCTAGTGGCAGAGGAAAAATGAAAACTAAGCAGTTTAGCTGAAGCATCACAAACTTTTTAAGAGTATAGAAGGTTGGATTTTGAACTGATAGAAAAGTGCTTAATAACTGAAATAATTCACTGCTCTGGTTATTTGGTACCATATACACACTTCTGTACATATTCATACAATTTCACAATAAGATACAATGACTCTTTATACAAACAAAAAGTGCTCTCTTCATTTGTTGAAAAAGGAGATATGCAAAATCCAAACATCCATCATGTTCATTTCTAAGTAACAATCACAGCATCCATTTATGATGATATTTAATCTTCTATTACAACTGCAGTCCTACCTAAATATTCTGTTTCCTAGAGACTCAATTGTAAACCTATCTATGATGAAACCACCTTTATACAAAATAGTAAGAGGATAGGATAGAGGAGGTCAAAAGAAAGCACATAATATATTAATGTCTAAATGTCTATGTGGTCTTTATAGATAGACAGAGATATATCTATCTCTCTCCAAATAATACCAGGCAAGGGATAAGCTATGTATAGCTCCTAGAGTCCCCATTTCTGTAACTAGTTATTAATGACTGGAGTTGATATAAATAACTTCTTTTTTATTTATTGATACTATCCTTTTCTGTTATTGGCATCCCAGATGGATGGTCTGGAGTTCTTTATCTCACAGAATTACTGAAGGGTCTTAATCCCAGAGCAGGAGAGTTTTTTCACATCCAGGCAGACAAATTGCTTCCACTACTAAGAACTCTTAGAAAGCCTTGGAGTTCTAAGATTCTCAGCATTGTTCAGGTCCACTCTGATGTCACCATGAGTAGATGAATATTTTAATTATACTGATTTCAGAATTACAATGTAAGTCAAAAATCTTACACTTGCTATGTCTATCAGGAAAAAGTGAGGATATTAACAGGGAAAGTGAGGCTGAAATTTGCATGGTGACATCTTAGGATAATATTCCCAAGGGCTGGGGCTCAGACCTTTAAGAAGGGGTCAATGCCTGGAGCGTGATGAAGCTATTCCTGGGAATGCAGTAAGAACCAAGTCTAGGTCTGCCAAAGTAGAAGGCCAACGTGAGGACACTCCTTATACAAGAGACGTGTACAGACTAAGAAAGTCCCTTCTTACTTTTCCTTTTGTCTTCACATCTCCCTATAGTGCCTCCTATTCTCAGAATCCAGTGGGAAGCACCTTAAAAGGAGAAATGAAATTTGTGCAGTTTAATGCCAGTGTTCGCAAGTACAGAAAGGTAGATTTGCAACTAAGAGACAATAACTTAGACACAAACAGAGTCTGAGATGTAAACTATTTTGGTGTCCAGTGTAAGCTCTTGAAAATTCTTCTTTAATGGTTGAATTCCAAAAGCCACAATGAGCTGGTGGGGGACCCACATTGGAACAAGGAGACATATCAGAAACACTTACTGATAAAAACTCAGTTCCATATGTTAAAATCAAATGAATTTTTTTCTGTAAATTGCTCAGAACAGTGACTGGCATACTTAAAGCACCATAATAAGTGACTGTTTATAGTAGTAATAGTATCATCATCATCATAGTATCTTACTATGTGCTAATTAAGGTTAAAAGCATTTTATGTCGGGTTATGAAATGTGTAATCATGAACTTCCTGATAACAGATATTAGCAGGTACAAAAATGTCTGGTTGCAGTGCCGTTCTCCATACCTGAGAACGGTGTGTGCTGTTGGTGTGTGCTATTACACTAAAACCAACCAACCAACCAAACAAAAAAATAGTCACACATAACTGTTGAAAAGTTTGAGTGATGCCCCAAAGGGTAAATTTTCTAAGAGCTTCCTATAAAGTTTGGCTATTTGATTGTGTGTTATGGTTTAATGATGTTCTTAACCCATGATTTTGGCAGTCTAATACTTTCTGTCCCGGAAAAATCAGTGATAATTATTGTCTTAAATCCTCCAGAACCTGAGCTACACTCATTTTTCTGAAGCATGGGTTAGTGAGCATGTGGGTGAAACTGGAGACTACCACTATGGTAACATACCATTCCTTGGAATGGGGATTCTTACAGACTGGATGACTTATGTAGAGTCAGAAAGACTCTACAAATAAACTTTTCTTATATTTCTTAAATTAATTTGCTTGTTTGTCAATTAATACAAATTATACTGACAGACTACCTTCTCTCTTTAAATTTTGTATGTTTGTTCTAATTCAGCACATGAGTGTCTTCAAATTTAGTTATCGTTCATGCAATATTTTTTGTTGGTGGCAATGCAGGGTCATGAATTCATTGTCAATGTCTAATGTTCACATATATCCAAATGGTAATGCAACAATGGCTCACATTTATCAGTAGGTCATTTTCTGGGATTTCAGTTCTTTGGAAAACTAGTCACCTGGTGCTCAGCCCAGAAGTCTTCTGGACTCCCACCATCATCCACAACTGTGAAATAGTCCGAATAAATAAACCAAAATAAAGGTACTGAAAGCCACATATTTTGCTCACAGCAGAGTCACTCCACCCTCACTCAAAGCCTACACATTTATATTTTAAACCTAGTTCCACTAGTGAATTTGTTTCTTAGCCCAATGTGGATGAGAGAAGTAATGTGTAGAGAGAGGGAGTGGAGGGAGGCGCATTAGAATCGGATATATCAACAGTAGAGATGACAGCAGAGGGAAAGTGGTTAGAGAGAAGAATATATGTCAGCTTTAAAATTGTGAACTCACAGTGCTTTGGGGCACACAGCCCTCCATTATAAAGGAAAGTAGTGCAGTCTCAATGCCCTGGTATAAGTGCACTGGAACACGCTCCTGCATTAGGAGAGGTGAAACCATGGACATGTCTGTTACTTCTCTGGGCCTTTATTCCTACATCTTTATAAATGGGGGTTTAATTAGATGATTTTCAAAATCCTTAAACAACCTAAATGTCTGTTTTATAACTATTTTAAAATGAGTTTCCCATGACCTCCATTTAAAATATCAGAAGGGTATGGGATACCTTTTAAAATATTTCTTCCAAACACAGTTAAAGGAAGTAAATGTGGTTTGGTTTTAATTGTAGTAAATACTTGTTATTTAGCAGAAGTGAAACCTTTTTATAAGTAGTTACATATATTTTTATATAAGCTCGACAACCATTCAGTAAAGTCAATTCTATTTATGCACATTGCATAATTGAAAAAACTTAGGTTTACACAGATGGCATTAATTGCACAGTATCTCATGATCATTCAGGATTCAATGTCCATTTTTATCATTTGCAAAACTTTATACTCCTTCCCAAGACTCACATGTAAGTTCCAAGTACTTAGAAAGGTGCTTCTGCTTTATTCCTGAGTCACAGACCACTAGCAAGGTTTTGATTCACAAGGGTAAACAAATAATTTGTGCTAACCCAATTATATCTCATTGATAAAGAGAATGGCCCCTGGCTGCATGCAGCCATTGATCCCGTGCTATAACAACCTACATCAAGAACATTTAAGTGATTAAATATGATTCTCACTGCTGTGTCCCCATATGACTTGAACACTAATTTATCCCTAAGAGACTGATGATACATGGAAAGATTTCTTTTTGACTATGTCTAAATAGCCATTTATCTATTTAAAAAATCTGTCATTTCTGTGTAAGTGAGGCAAATCAGTCAGTTCAGTTCAGTCGCTCAGTCATGTCTGAGTCTTTGCGACCCCATGAATCGCAGCACGCCAGGCCTCCCTGTCCATCACCATCTCCCGGAGTTCACTCAGACTCATGTCCATCGAGTCAGTGATGCCATCCAGCCATTTCATCCTCTGTCGTCCCCTTCTCTTCACACCCCCAGTCCATCCCAGCATCAGGGTCTTTCCCAATGAGTCAACTCTTCACATGAGGTGGCCAAAGTACTGGAGTTTCAGCTTTAGCATCAGTCCTTCCAATGAACACCCAGGACTGATCTCCTTTAGGATGGACTGGTTGAACCTCCTTGCAGTCCAAGGGACTCTCAACAGTCTTCTCCAACACCACAGTTCAAAAACATTAATTCTTCAAGTATGCATAAATATCTTCCTGTAACAATTTTATTAGAAGTCATTGTGCCCTTTCTCTAACAATGGAAATAATATGCCGGAGGCAACAGGTCACAGGTGAGAACATGGGGTTGTGAAGGCTCTCTGGGACAGCAAACCACTTTATACCATCTTAGGCAAATGTGCTTAAACTCTCTCAACCTTGATGTAGGGCTGCACCCCACAGGCCCACAAGCTCTGGGCTTGCCTATCTGTGAGACTGAAGAAGAGTCCAGGGTGGTGAAAGAGACATCCATAGTTTAATAGATGGAGGATATTACATGCCTAAAGCAAGGTCCTGGAGTGACACCCCAACATGTGATACAGACAGTGGGCAGGAAATGGCAGCTGTCCTCGCTCCCAGGTGCAAGGGGTGGTTACCAGTTATAGGGGGAATTGGCCTCAGCTTGTCTCATCCCTTACTAGGGAAAGTAGCAGAGAGTTGTATCTCTCATGAACCCTTTGATACGCTGTCCTGGTGGAGACGTTCTGATATAAATCACTAACTAGGGCAGGGACAAGTCTGTAGGAAGGTCAGTCATGTGAATAGAGGTATAGGAGAACAAAGCACTGGTCAAATGGGATGTAGAGAGTAAGAGAGTAACAGCTTTCTCGAGTGGCCAGATCACACACTCCACTCCTCACTCCTACAATACCCTGTTTGGCCCTTAAATGTGAGTCTGCCCCTCTCCTGCACATCCCTGGAGTCAGGTATGGAGAACGGCACTGCAACCAGAGACCACACATACAATACAGATTCCAGAAGCTAAAGAGTATCAGGAGTAAGTTACCTAGCATGCTCAGAACAGTCATTCACCAGGATTTGGGCAAATTTTGGAACCAAGCACTCAGTGAGTCAATGGAGAGGGAGTCAGTGGTGGCAGCATCCTATCCAGTTAAGAGAAAGGTAGGTCACCCTGATTTTCACAAACCCAGAGCCATCCTCATGGAGAAGGGAAGGCCCTAGCTCTAAATGAAGCATTTCGGTGGCCTAACCAGTAGTCAAAGTGCCAGTCTGCTCACTCCACGTTATGTTGAGTGCCATTAGGGGTGGATCCATTTAGTCTTTCCTAACAAAAAGAAGTTAATCCCAATAATTGGACTCATGTGTGTCCAGAAGCCAGTTTATTCCATTCCACACAGCATAGCTCTGGGGTGTTTATCGGGAATTAGTTGTACAGTACCATTTAACAATGGGGGCCCTTCTGACTTAATGGTATATGGGAACGGAATATGGCAAGAGTCTTTGCCCCCACTGTTAGTCACCCACACAGAATCACATTAGCTGGGCTCATTTTCATGGAAATCTAGATGAAGCCTACAGTGGCATTTCACTGTAGACCCTACAATTAGACTCATTTTATAGTAAGGTTGCCGCTGCTTCCCAGTCCTCAAACAGATTTCCTTCACTCAGGCTAATGATGAAATGTAAGACATCTAATAGGCACAATACAGAGAAAATCATGACCACAAAGCAAAATACAAGCATTACTGGCATTCTGAGATAATACCTTTGGTTTTTGTCCTGGTCTTCCATGGTTCAGAAAAACTCAAGTTTTCAGTAATATAGGAACATGTCCATAATCACATTTACAATGGCCACTGAGTTTTATCTTGGATGTCTGAACCACAGCTATACCAGTTTGACTTTGAGATGCATTTCCCCTCACAATGACCAAAACAGATGTAGAAAATCTGCTCAGTAGGGAAAAAACAGGCCACTCTGGTCAATAAAGTTTAAGTTAAACCGTGATAAGACAGAATGCCTTCCCGATACCTCTATATGTGAAGATTTTCCAATAATTTCCCCTTCTGATTGCAAATCTTTCAATAGATCAATATTCACAGGAAGCCAGTGTGAATGCTGCCTGTCTGCCCTGGGTCCAGATCATGTCCCTCTGTGCTAGGCCTCCTTCATATTGGCCTAGTTATCCATACTGAGGGGAAACTGATCAGATATTGTGAATCAGTTCAGAGATATGTTAAAGAGAAAACATAGGCTATACATTTTATCACTTATACCAAAATATTACACAAACACTGTACATGTGCTTTTAGCAACAGACTGAAAGCAAGTAGTCATACATCCTGAGTAGTTATACTCTGTGACAGCTTCACTAGATAATTGTCTTTCCATCCTCATTATCGGGACAAAAGTGAGGCTAACACAATAACTTTCAGAAACACAGACCTCAATTAACAGGAATGGAATTTAATATTCACTGAAACATAGTATTTTTCTCTGTAAATTTCCCTTATCTCCACAAAACACAGCCAAATCAAGACTAATTCATTTGCAAAATAATTCTGGTCAATTGACTACATACGCTCCTCCATATTGATTCTGGTAGGATTCCTCAGAAGGAACCTGACACTGACTTCTCAAAAGACCTCTGAAGGTCAGTAAAGCCATGCCAAGCACCTGCCATCTGGCTCTGCATCAGTGTATTTCTCTCATCTAGATGTACCCCCAAATCAAGATTCCTGCAGTAGAACAGGAGATAGTCTTTCCTAGTCACCTGATAAGCCTGCTTGGAACCCAAGTGTCTCATTTCCTTGAGGGACCAGGCAGAGAGAACGAAATTTTTCAAATCTACTCACAAGTGTAATTTACCAAATTGCTGTAAGTCTAAACTAACTGAAGTGGAACAGCTTTCCTATTTGGAAAACACAGATCAAAACCAGTAATCCAGATAAGACCTTAAAAATTATAACCATATTCACCAGTTTACTCTAAACAATTCTCTTTTTTAAGCCTTTTATGAAGCCATTAGGTTTTCCACTAGGATTCTTTAATTTCTTACCCAGTTGAATGACACAATATGAAACTTATTATACTTAACTTGCTAAAAGTTCCTTTCTATGTACCTTCTTAAAGATGAAGCACTTTTACAAAAGCATCAGGTACAACAACTGTTTATAAAAAACAAACTTTTAAAAAGTCACAGTTAAACACTTAAATGTAATTGACAAAGAAACTTGGTTACAATAACCAGAATTATGACTGATTATAATTTTAACTCTTAAAATCCTAATCTCTGGTAAAAACCAAGCAACAAGTAATTATAAATGTTTGTCATATCAGCATTTCCTGATTGGAAATCTTATGCTTAGTCTTCTTCTCCAAACAAGGCAAAAGTAGGTAAACTTAGACCCACTCAGTAATTAATGTTCCAGTATTTTACCGTATTTGAAATGACTAAGGTCCATCTAGTCAAGCTATGGTTTTTCCAGGGGTCATGCATGGATGTGAGAGTTGGACTGTGAAGAAGGCTGAGCACCGAAGAATTGATGCTTTTGAACTGTGGTGTTGGAGAAGACTCTTGAGAGTCCCTTGGACTGCAAGGAGATCCAACCAGTCTATTCTGAAGGAGATCAACCTTGGGATTTCTTTGGAAGGAATGATGCTAAAGCTGAAACTCCAGTACTTTGGCCACCTCATGCAAAGAGTTGACTCATTGGAAAAGACTCTGATGCTGGGAGGGATTGGGGGCAGGAGGAGAAGGGGCTGACAGAGGATGAGATGGATGGATGGCATCACTGACTCAATGGACATGAGTCTGAGTGAACTCCGGGTGATGGTGATGGACAGGGAGGTCTGGCGTGCTGCAATTCATGGGGTGGCAAAGAGTTGGACACGACTGAGTGACTGAACTGAACTGAACTGAGACAGTCAATGAATTCTCTTGATTTAACTCAGTTTGTTTTCAAGTTACCAAAAGCTGGAAAGACTATTTTAGATAGCTATTCCCCAAACATAGTTATTCCTATAGAGTTTACCTACAATCTCTTATCTCATTTACATCTGAAAGGCATGAAAAAAGAAATACCAGTTCCTTCTATATAGAAAGGAGAAGGCAATGGCACCCCACTCCAGTACTCTTGTCTGGAAAATCCCATGGACGAAGGAGCCTGGTAGGCTGCAGTCCATGGGGTCGCACAGAGTCGGATACGACTGAAGTGACTTAGCAGCTATATAGAAAGCTAACTTCCTCCGAGGGCATAAGCAAAACCCAGTTTTAGAATGTCAGGGATTTTTTTTTTCCAGTTTCCCAATTGCCAATACAGTTTACACAAATAACAGCAACAAGCTATAAGTCATTCACTCATATTCACGTCTCAGTTCCAGAGGAACCACAATCAGCATTCAAGCTCACCTTCACCTGAGTTGTCAGCTCAGCCCCTTATGGCCTTTCTCAATACAAAAAGCAACAGACAGCCCAAAACTGTGGCCTTCTTTTTTCCCCATTGGAAAGACAGCCAATTATTTCCCCAACAGCCTTAGGGTTGTCTCAGTTCCTCATAGTCCCTGGGTGGCCCCTATTTATCTGGGGCAGTCAAAAAAGGGCCCCACATACGAGTTCAGCCACATAAAATCACCCTGCAAATTTAGGGCCCCATGTATTTGAAGCTTCAAAACTTTCAATCCACTGTCCTTATTTCCAGACATCTCAGTGCCAGAGAGAGTCTCCTCCATCTCCTGGCTGCTCTGCCAATGGTTGGGCTGCACCACACAGGCCTGCAGGGCCTGCCCAGCTTCCAAATGGAAGAAAGTGTCGGGCCCAGAATCAGCGACAGAAACATCAGTTGTTTAAAGGATAGGGGAACTTACTGTTCTGAAGCAAGGTCCTAAAGTGATACCCCACCATGTGTAGCAAACATGGGTAGGTCTTGCATCAGTCTTTGGTTCCAGGGGGAGGGGGAGGTTAGAAGTAACAAGGGTAATTGACATCACGTGGACTCATCTGTTACCAGGGAGACCAGGAGAGGTGCAGGCCCCTCACCCACCCCTTTGGTGAGATGTCTGATCTAGAAGTTAGAATGATCTCTGCCTGGGATGGGGGTGAACACGTAGGTGGGTAGGTCATGTGAGTAGGAAGGAGCTGAAGCAGAGACTGGTCAAGCAGGGAATGTAAGAGAGAAACAGAACAGCCATCTTGGGTGACCTGATCATACACTTAATTTTATCATCTAAAACTGGTGATAATAATAGTTCTTAGTTTAAAAGGTTGCTGTGAAGATCAAAAGATTATGTATGTAAAACAGCATCTGTAAAAAACACATGAGATACTATTAGCTGCCTCAGAACCATTACTTAACAAGCCTACTGATAATTGGAAACACCTGAAGGCTATATTGAGGCTCTATTTCAATTCCGCAGTTCCTAGTGCAGTGCATGCATGCTCAGATGATAGGTTGTATCAGACTCTTTACAACCCCATGCACTGTATGAAGCCCTCCAGGCTCCTCTGTCCATGGAACTCTCCAGTCAGGAATAGTGGAGTGGGTTGCCATTTCCTACGCCAAAGGATGCTCCAGACCCAGAGACTGAATCCGTACTTCTGATGGTCTCCTGCATTGGCAGGCGGGTTATTTACCACTAGGGCCACCCAGGAAGCCCCTCTTAGTGCTCCATAAATCAAAGGAGAATAAAGCACTCCTTTTAGAGGCTCCATAAATTTTTGAATCCATGTCATTTATTTCTCTTCAGTTCAGTCAGTTCAGTTCAGTCGCTCAGTCATGTCCGACTCTTTGCTACCCCATGAATCACAGCACGCCAGGCCTCCGTGTCCATCACCAACTCCAAGAGTTCACTCAGACTCACGTCCATCGAGTCAGTGATGCCATCCAGCCATCTCATCCTCGGTCGTCCTCTTCTCCTCCTGCCTCCAATCCCTCCCAGCATCAGAGTCTTTTCCAATGAATCAACTCTTCACATGAGGTGGCCAAAGTACTGGAGCTTCAGCTTTAGCATCATTCCTTCCAAAGAAATCCCAGGGCTGATCTCCTTCTCAGAGGGAGAGGGAGAGGGTGGGATGATTTGGGAGAATGGCATTGAAACATGTATACTATCATGTAAGAATCAAATCACCAGTCTATGTCCAATGCAGGATACAGCGTGCTTGGGGCTGGTGCACGGGGATGACCCAGAGGGAGGTTGTGGGGAGGGAGGTGGGAGGAGGGTTCATGTTTGGGATCACATGTACACCTGTGGTAGATTCATGTCAATGTATGGCAAAACCAATACAGTATTGTAAAAGTAAAATAAAGTAAAAATTAAAAATTAAAAAAAAAAAAGGACAACTGATGAAATCTGAATTTGGACAGCCAGAAAAAAAAAAAAGAAATCCCAGGGCTGATCTTCAGAATGGACTGGTTGGATCTCCTTGCAGTCCAAGGGACTCTCAAGAGTCTTCTCCAACACCACAGTTCAAAAGCATCAATTCTTCGGCGCTCAGCCTTCTTCACAGTCCAACTCTCACATTTATACATGACCACAGGGAAAACCATAGCCTTGACTAGATGGACCTTAGTCGGCAAAGTAATGTCTCTGCTTTTGAATATACTATCTAGGTTGGTCATAACTTTTCTTCCAAGGAGTCAGCGTCTTTTAATTTCATGGCTGCAGTCACCATCTGCAGTGATTTTGGAGCCCAAAAAAATAAAGTCTGACACTGTTTCTACTGTCTCCCCATCTATTTCCCATGAAGTGATGGGACCAGATGCCATGATCTTCGTTTTCTGAATGTTGAGCTTTAAGCCAACTTTTTCACTCTCCTCTTTCACTTTCATCAAGAGGCCTTTTAGTTCCTCTTCACTTTCTGCCATAAGGGTGGTGTCATCTGCATATCTGAGGTTACTGATATTTCTCCCAGTAATCTTGATTCCAGCTTGTGTTTCTTCCAACCCAGCATTTCTCATGATGTACTCTGCATAGAAGTTAAATAAGCAGGGTGACAATATACAGCCTTGATGTACTCCTTTTCCTATTTGGAACCAGTCTGTTGTTCCATGTCCAGTTCTAAGTGTTTCTTCCTGACCTGCATACGGATTTCTCAAGAGGCAGGTCAGGTGGTCTGGTATTCCCATCTCTTTCAGAATTTTCTGTAGTTTATTGTGATCCACACAGTCAAAGGCTTTGGCATAGTCAATAAAGCAGAAATAGATGTTTTTCTGGAACTCTCTTGCTTTTTCCATGATTCTCTAGGTTGTAATTTTTTTCATCTCTCAGTTCAGTTCATTTCAGTCACTCAAGTCGTGTCCAACTCTGTGAGCCCACGGACTGTAGCATGCCAGGCCTCCCTGTCCATCACCAACTCCCAGAGTTTCCCAAACTCATGTCCATTGAGTTGGTGATGCCATCCAACCATCTCATCCTCTGTCATCCCCTTCTCCTCCTGCCTTCAATCTTTCCCAACATTAGGGTCTTTTCAAATGAGTTGCATTAGGTGGCCAAAGCACTGGAGTTTCAGCTTTAGCATCAGTCCTTTCAGTAAACATTCAGGACTGATTTCCTTTAGGATTGACTGGTTTGATCTCCTTGCAGTCCAAGGGACTCTTGAGAGTCTTCTCCAACACCACAGTTCAAAAGCATCAATTCTTCGGTGCTCAGCTTTCTTTATAGTCCAACTCTCACATCCATATATGACTCCCTGAAAAACCATAGCTTTGACTAGACGGACCTTTGTTGGCAAAGTAATGTCTCTGCTTTTTAATAAGTTGTCTAGATTGGTCATAGCTTTTCTTCCAAGGAGCAAGCATCTTTTAATTTCATGGCTGCAGTCACCATCTGCAGTGATTTTGGAGCCCCCAAAAATAAAGTCAGCCACTATTTCCACTGTTTCTCCATCTATTTGCCATGAAGTGATGGGACTGGGTGCCATGATCTGAGTTTTCTGAATGTTGAACTTTAAGACAACTTTTTCACGTTCTCCTTTCACTTTCATTAAGACGCTTCTTTTGCCATAAGGTTTCTGCCATAAGGGTGATGTCATCTGCATATCTGAGGTTATTGATATTTCTCTTGGAAATCTTGATTCAAGCTTGTGCTTCATCCAGCCCATCATTTCTCATGATGCAATCTGCATATAAGTTAAATAAGCAGGGTGACAATATACATCTTTGACATACTCCTTTCCCAATTTGGAACCAGTCTGTTTTTCCATGTCCAGTTCTAACTGGTGCTTCTTGACCTGAATACAAATTTCTCAGGAGGCAGGTCAGGTAGGCTGGTATTCCCATCTCTTGAAGAATTTTCCACAGGTTATTGTGATCCACACAGTCAAAGGCATTGGTACAGTCAATAAAGCAGAAGTAGATGAATTTCTGGAACTCTCTTGCTTTTTTGATGATCCAACAGATGTAGGCAATTTGATCTCTGGTTCCTCTGCCTTTTCTAAATCCAGCTTGAACATCTGAAATTTTATGGTCCATGGACTGTTGAAGCCTGGATTGGAGAATTTTGAGCATTACTTTACTAGCATGTGAGACAAGCGCAATTGTTCAGTATTGGGGTTGGAATGAAAACTGACCTTTTCCAGTCCTGTGGCCACTGCTGAGTTATCTAAATTTGCTGGCATATTGAGTGCAGCACTTTCACAGTATCATCTTTCAGGATTTGAAAGAGCTCGATTGGAATTTCATCACCTCCACTAGCTTTGTTTGTAATGATGCTTCCTAAAGCCCACTTGACTTCACATTCCAGATGTCTCGCTCTAGGTGAGTGATCACACCATCATGATTATCTGGGTTGTGAAGATCTTTTTGTATAGTTCTTCTGTGTATTCTTGCCACCTCTTCTTAATATCTTCTGCTTCTGTTAGGTCCATACCATTTCTGTCCTTTATTGTGCCCCTCTTTGCATGAAATGTTCCCTTGGTATCTCTACTTTTGTTGAAGAGCTCTCTAGTCTTTCCCATTCTATTGTTTTCCTCTATTTCTTTGCACTGAGAAAGGCTTTCTTCTCTCTCCTTGCTATTCTTTGGAACTCTGCATTCAAATGGGTGTATCTTTGCTTTTCTCCTTTGCCTTTCACTTCTCATCTTTTCTCAGATGTTTGTAAGGGCTTCTCAGACAACCATTTTGCCTTTTTGGATTTCTTTTTCTTGAGGATGGTCTTGATCCCTGTCTCCTGTACAATGTCCCAAAACTCCATCCATAGTTCTTCAGGCACCCTGTCTATCAGATCTAATCCCTCAAATCTATTTGTCACTTCCATTGTATGGGGATTTGATTTAGGTCATACCTGAATGGTCTAGTGGTTTTCCCTACTTTCTTCAATTGAAGTCTGAATTTGGCAATAAGGAGTTCATGATCTGAGCCACAGTCAGCTCCCACAGGTCTTGTTTTAGCTGACTGTATAGAGCTTCTAATCAATCTGATTTTGGTACTGACCATCTGGTGATGTCCATGTGTACAGTCTTCTCTTGTGTTGTTGGAAGAGGGTGTTTGCTATGACCAGTGTGTTCTCTTGGCAAAACTCTGTTAAATCTTGCCCTGCTTCATTCGGTACTCCAAGGCCAGTTTTGCCGGTTTGAATTTCAGTCCCCTATAATGAAAAGGACATCATTTTTGGGTGTTGGTTCTAGAAAGTCTTGTAGGTCTTCATAGAACTGTTCAACCTCAGCTTCTTCAGCATTGTTGGTCGGAGCATAGTTTTGGATTACTGAGATATTGAATGGTTTGCCTTGGAAATGAACAGAGATCATTCTGTCATTTTTGAGATTGCATCCAAGTACTGCATTTTGGACTCTTTTGTTGACTGTGATGGCTACTCCATTTCTTTTAAGGGATTCTTGCCCACAGTAGTGGATATAATGGTCATCTGAGTTAAATTCACCCGTTCCAGTCCATTTTAATTTGCTGCACATAACCTTGTATGCACCACGATCCAAGAGAAAGGAGCAATGACCCCACAAGAGACTGACCCAGACTTGCCTGTGAGTGACCAGGAATCTATGCTGGAGGCATGGGTCGGCAGTGGCCTGCTTCAGAGTTGGGGACACTGAGTGCAGCAGTGCTGCAGGGGACCTTTTTTTTTTTTTTTTTTTACATGATCAAATTGAGTTTATTCCAGGAATGCAAGGATTCTTCCATATATGCAAATCAATCAAAGGAATATACCATACTAACAAACTGAAAGATAAAAACCATATGATCATATCATTATCTGCAGAAAAAGACTTTGACAAAATTCAGCACCCATTTATGATTAAAACTCTTCAAAAAATGGGCATAGAAGGAACCTACCTCAACATAGTAAAGGCTTTATATGATAAGCCTACAGCAAACATTATTCTCTCTTTTTTTTTTTTAATTTTAGTTTTTTATTTTTTAAATTTTAAAATCTTTAATTCTTACATGCATTCCCAAACATGAACCCCCCTCCCACCTCCCTCCCCATAACATCTTTCTGGGTCATCCCCATGCACCAGCCCCAAGCATGCTGCATCCTGCATCAGACATAGACTGGCGATTCAATTCACATGATAGTATACATGTTAGAATGTCATTCTCCCAAATCATCCCACCCTCTCCCTCTCCCTCTGAGTCCAAAAGTCCGTTATACACATCTGTGTCTCTTTCCCTGTCTTGCATACAGGGTCGTCATTGCCATCTTCCTAAATTCCATATATATGTGTTAGTATACTGTATTGATCACTTTCTAACACCGTACACAAAAATAAACTCAAAATGGATTAAAGATCTAAATGTAAGATCAGAAACTATAAAACTCCTAGAGGAGAACATAGGCAAAACACTCTCAGACATAAATCACAGCAGGATCCTCTATGATCCACCTCCCAGAATTCTGGAAATAAAAGCAAAAATAAACAAATGGGATCTAATTAAAATTAAAAGCTTCTGCACAACAAAGGAAAATATAAGCAAGGTGAAAAGACAGCCTTCTGAATGGGAGAAAATAATAGCAAATGAAGCAACTGACAAACAACTAATCTCAAAAATCTACAAGCAACTTATGCAGCTCAATTCCAGAAAAATAAACGACCCAATCAAAAAATGGGCCAAAGAACTAAATAGACATTTCTCCAATGCAGGGGACCTTTTGAAAGAGATTTCCATTATCTTTATTACCTCCACCATAGTTTGGCCTCAGGTCAAATAACAGGGAGGGAGCACAGCCCCACCCTTCAACAGAAAATTGGATTAAAGTTTACTGAGCATGGCCCTGCCCATCAGAACAAGACTCCCTTTATCCCTCAGTCAGTCTCTCCCATCAGGAAGCTTCCATAATAAGCCTCTTATCCTTCTTCATCAGATGGCAGAGAGACTGAAATCAACAATCACAGAAAACTAACTGGTCTAATCACATGGACCACAGCTCTGTGTAACTCAATGAAACTATGAACTGTGCCATGTAGGGCCACACAAGATGGATGGATCATGGTGGAGAGTTCTGACAGAATGTGGTCCACTGGAGCAGGGAATGGCCACTTCAGTATTCTTGCCTTGAGAACCCCATGAACAGTATGAAAGGCAAAAAGATAGGACACTGAAACATGAACTTCCCAGGTCAGTAGGTGCCCAGTATGCTACTGGAGATCAGTGGAGAAATAACTCCAGAGAGAATGAAGAGACAGAGCCAAAGCAAAAACAACATCCAGGTGTGGATGTGACTGGTGATAGAAGTAAAGTCTTATGCTGTAAAGAGCAATATCGCATAGGAACCCGGAATGTTAGGTCCATGAATCAATTTTCATCTCTAATGGGCCAAAAATCAGCTTTGCCTACCTGAAAGGATTACTGTGGGTCATGGAGTATGCTACATAGTTCATTTTTATAAAATCTTCTATGATTTTTTCTCCATATTCTATAGACAAGGGAAGAGCTCCCATAACTTGTTTAGTTAGCAAAAAAAGCAGAGCCAGAATTTGAATTCAGGTGTGTCTTGTGTCTGAACCAGGATGCTTGTTGTTTGTCTCTCATGAGCTAGGTTATGAGAAAGGTCTTATGCCCTTATAATGTATTTGCATATACCATCCAGTTTGTAGCAGTTCTCTTAACTGAGCTTTCTCCTCTGTGAACTATGGATTCTCTTTACCTGCTACAAGTGTACCTTAGAGATTGAGAATCAACATTTAGGATAAATGAGGGTGGAGTGCTCTTGACACTGTCCCACAGACATGTCAAGTGGGTCAATTATCCAGTCTGTGCATTATTCCTATCCTTTTGTCTTTCTAGTAATTCTCCAACTTTTGGCTCTTTTCTCACTGTTACTAGCAAAAACATATTTAAATCAGGCCATTTTGAAATTAATTAGCAGGTCATCTTAAAGTCACTTGGAGAAAGAAACACTACCGTATGTGTGAAGTGAAGTGAAGTCGCTCAGTCATGTCTGACTCTTCGCGACCCCGTGGACTGTAGCCTACCAGGCTCCTCTGTCCATGGGATTTTCCAGGCAATAATCCTGGAGTGGATTGCCATTTCCTTCTCCAGGGGATCTTCCCAACACAGGGATTGAACCCAGGTCTCCCGCATTGTAGACAGATGCTTTACCATCTGAGCTACAGTGTTGTGTATGTGTACAATTATCTATGAATTTGGGTTTCCCAAGTGGTGCTAGTAGTAAGGAATCTGCCTGCCAATGTAGGAGACACAGGAGACTTGGTTTTGATCCTTAGGTTGGGCAGATCTCCTAGAGGAGGAAACGGCAACCACTGCATGGCATCCCACTCCAGTACTCTTGCCTGGAAACTCCCATGGACAGAGGAGCCTGGTAGGCTGCAGTCCAGGGGGTTGCTAAGAGTCGGACACGATTGAGTGACTTCACTTTGACTTTTCACTTTCCTGCATTGGAGAGAGAAATGGCAACCCACTCCAGTGTTCTTGCCTGGAGAATCCCAGGGACGGGGGAGCCTGGTAGGCTGCCATCTGTGGGATTGCACAGAGTCATCAAACCCATAAAATAAATCTGTAGGAATATATTTTTGGCCACATGAAAAGAACATATGTGTTAATGGAGTACTTCATCATTCTCTAAGTAAAGAGGTAATTAGTGTTAAAAACCTGGGGAAGGCAATTCTTAAAGTAAAAAGGGGCATCTTTATTCATCTGCTTAAGTCCCTCAAGAAGATACTGTGACGATTAATTGGATCATGGCTAGAGAGTAGTTTTTGGGAAAAAAAAAAAAAACACCTTAGTACTCAAAATTATTAATCTGATTTCACCGCAGTTATCTCCAATTTCTACCCTTTCTTGACTTAAATTTCAATTTTATTGGAAAATTGAAAGCATAAAAATCACCCAATGCCAGAGGCACACTCTCTTTTAAGAGGTTATGTAAAGGATAAGAAGAGGCAGACTTTAGTTAATACTTTGTGCAACTTGATGCTTCAAAACAACCCTGTAAGAAATCAAATTTCTGCTGTTTGGCAGCTGCATCTCAAAGGATTCAGTGATGTTTTAGACCCATTATGGAATGATCATGCAGGAGGGAAGGACAGAGAGCAATTAGTCTGACATCTCCATTTTATATTTAAAAACAACAACAACAACAACAATTGAAAGCAGGAATAGGAAAGTGATTTGCCCCGTCTAATGCTATTGCTTAATACACCCCTGACTTGAATACAATCTCTCTCTCTTCTATTGTTCAATGTTTCTCTCTTCTGTCTGTGGGCATTTTGGGTACGGACACACATAGAGGCATCAGGTTATGTCTCCCTTACAATACATAAGGAGAATTTTTTTTCTGGATCAGATACTGTTTCCAACATCCAAAAACAAATACCATTTAGATTAGTGGTGAGATATGTGTGACAGCTAACTGACTTGACTGCTTATCTACAGCATGGAGATTGCTCAGCTGATAGCTCCTTATCAGAACAGTTCATAATTAGAATTACAACAAGAGGTTGCCAATCGTGATTCTACCCTCAGCAATGTAAAAACCACTCCGGACTCTGGTAGAAAAATAGAGAATATAGTTCCTTGGGAAAAGGAAATGTCCTCAGGTTATAACTGATGTAGCTAACTCACTGCTTGGAGCTCAGAACATCAGTGATATCAACTATTTCTCCTTTAAATAATGAAAGAAATTGAAGTCCATATTTCATATTTACAATGATGTCACCTTTAGAAGATAAATGTTTAAACTGCTTTTAGGAGGGTCAATCAATGAATGAAAATGTATCTCCATTTTTTAAGTGGCAACTTTATTTCCTTTTTGTTTTATATAAATCCTAGATTCCTGTGAAACATTGTAATTGTGCCTATCTAATCTCCTTTTTAAATCAATCAAAGATTTATCTATGGAGTCTATTTATCACAAGGTAAGCCCATGAAGTTCAAATAATTTAAAAAGGACTAATTTTAAACTAACAAAGTCAGCAAACAAGCCTAAATAATGCGGTGCAGACTATTGCTTTCAAACAATCATGGCTATAAGCTCATATCTACCCAATTCAAATTATTTGCTTCTGTAGGAAAAGGAATGAACAATAAAATGACTTTTCCTACAAGTTTCGTTAAAAGCTCCTTTTAATTTATTTTACTCTTCTTCCTTTTTGAAAATAAATGATATTCTCAGATTATTTGGAAGGAGGTTTGGAATTTAACATCAATAATTTGCAATAGTGGTTTATTTATGTTTGCATCATTCAACAGATCCACAGTTTATCCTTTAGTATATTTGTGTGTGTATATTTCTCTGTGTCTGTGCGTGTACTTTAGTTTAACTTAAAATGCTTTTTGCATCTTTTAGGTATAATCTGGATGCCAAAATACTACACATATTTAATATATACAACTTGATGAGTTTAGATACATGCATACAACAGTGATATCATCACCGTATCACCGTGTGCTTAGTCACTTGGTGTGTCCTACTCTTTGTGACCCCATGGGCTACAGCTCACCAGGGCCCTCTGTTCTTGGGGATTCTCCAGGCAAGAATACTGGAGTGGGTCGCCATGCTCTACTACAGGGGATCTTCCCAACCCAGGGATTGAATCCAGCTCTCCTGCACTGCTGGCGAATTCTTTACTGATTGAGCCTCCAGCCCATCATCACTATAGTCAACTTTATAAACATATCCATTGCCTCCAAAAGTTTTCTAGTGTCCCTTTTCTTTATTTATTCTTTGTTGGATAAGAACACTTAACATGAGACCTCCCCACTTAACAATTCTTAAGTGCACAGTACCGAACTGTCACCTCTAGGCACTCTGTTGTGCAGCAGATCTCTAGAACGTATTTACCTTTTATAACTATAACTTTATACCCACTGAACACCTTATTTCCCTCTCTTCCCATCTCCTGGCAACCACTATTCTATTATCTGCTTCTGTAAGTTTGAATATTTCTTTTAACTCATATATACAGAATTATGCAGCTATTTGCCCTTCTGTGACTGACCTTTCACACTTATTGCACCATATCTTCCAGTTCATACATGTTGTTCTTAAGGCCAAATAATATTATAGTGTATGTACATACCATATTCTTTATCCATTTATTAATAGACATTTATGTTGCAAAGTTGCAGAACACAAAATCAACCTACCAAAAATCAGTTGTATTTCCATACACTAACAATGATATATCTGAAAAGGAAATTAAGAAAATAATTCCATTTACAATAGTATAAAAAGGAAAAAAATACTTAGAAATAAACTTAACCAAAGAGGTGACAGACCTATATCCTGAAACTATAATATATTGATTAAAAAAAAAAAAAAACCACACAAATGGAAAGACATCCATGCCCATGGATTGGAAGATAATACTGTTCAGTTCAGTAACTCAGTCGTGTCCAATTCTTTGCAACCCCATGGATTGCAGTATGCCAGGCTTCCCTGTCCATCACCAACTCCTAGAGCTTACTCAAAATCATGTCCATTGAGTCGGTAATGCCATCCAACCATCTCATCCTCTGTCGTCCCCTTCTCCTACCGCCTTCAATCATTCTGAGCATCAGGGTCTTTTCAAATGAGTCAATTCTTCGCATAAGGTGGCCAAAGTATTGGAGTTTCAGCTTCAGCATCAGTCCTTCCAATGAATATTCAGGACTGATTTCCTTTAGGATGGACTGGTTGGATCTCCTTGCAGTCCAAGGGACTCTAAAGATTCTTCTCCAATACCACGGTTCAAAAGCATCAATGCTTCAGCGCTCAGCTTTCTTTATAGTCCAACTCTCACATCCATATGTGACTGCTGGAAAAACCAAAGCTTTGACTAGATGGACCTTTGTTGGCAAAGAAATGTCTCTGCTTTTGAATATGCTGTCTAGGTTGATCATAACTTTTCTTCTAAGGAGCAAGCATCTTTTAATTTCATGGCTGCAGTCACCATCTGCAGTGGTTTTGCAGCCCCCAAAACAAGGTCTGTCACTGTTTCCATTGTTTCCCTATTTGTTTGCCATGAAGTGATGAGACCAGATGCCATGATCTTAGTTTTGTGAATGTTGAGTTTTAAGCCAACTTTTTCACTCTCCTCTTTCACTTTCATCAAGAGGCTCTTTAGTTCTCCTTCGCTTTCTGCCGTAAGGGTGGTGTCTGTTAAAATGTTCATATTTAAACAAATTTAAAGATCTCTTTTTGATATATTTCAATGTACATGTACCTGATGTCAATGAAACGTAAGAAAAAATGGAAAATTTTCCTAAGTTTAATGATGAAAGTGAAATAACATAGACCTCTACTTGTGGGTTTATTCATTGCATGTTATTTCACTCTGCTCATCATTTTATTGATAATATTTTATCACTGTCCTCATGTTTTAAACATTTCTAAGCACTTGAAATTGATTTTTTGAGTTGATCCTCTTAGAACCTCAGTGAAATTCACAGTAGCATTATTCTCATTTTATGGATAAGAAAATCGAGGGCACAAGTGGTCAAGTGATTTTCTGAAGTTTCCATAGGGAGTCAGTAGGGATTTGTGTAGAACTGAACTTTGTGTCTCTCAAAGTTTGGTTAACTTTATAGCATTCTAATTGATGACATTATAACTGAATAGCAAATATATAAAATATGATAATATGTCTCAAACTATAATAACTTATGGCAGTATTTCCCAGATCTTTTGTTAAACATACACGGGGAGGGAGTATTACTTTTTAAGGTTCAATAAGCTCTAGTCTGGGAATTGGTTTTATTTGAATAGAAGGAAAATTTTCACTCAAATCTCCATTTTACTGACAACAACATGAACATGCTAGAAAGGTAAAACTTCAGAGAGCTCCCTTTATACAAGATTTTTCTTATCTCCCAAATACTGGAAACATTTTAAGGTTTCTTTGAAGAAAGAAAGGGAACACATATTATCTCATCCTTCCTTTACATTTTAAAAACTCTTACGGGGTATTTCTTCATAGATAAATTTATAGTGTGATAGTTACTCTATGTCTTCTGTAAACCTAAACCGAGGTAATAATTTATGTGAAACTCCGTTTATGGCAGTATGAGACAGATTTAGAGCTATTGTTCAAAGCTTTTTTGATGTGTTTCTTGGGCCATAGTAGAAAACTGGGGAGGGAAGATAAAAGCTTTAAAAGAGTTTATGCCGCTTTTATTTATTTATATATTTTCGAGATTATACACTGTGCGGTTGGATAAAATCTTAAAATTGCCGAAAATACTGAAAGAAATGATGAAGTAGTTTAAACTATAGTTTAAAACAAGGGACATTTGAGAAAAAATCTGTTATCTATAGATATGATGTTCCAATCTTCCTTTTCTATTTATATTGCAGGCATCTTAAAGTTTGTTATTTTATTTTCTTGAGAGGCATTATGTGGATCCGTTCAGTTCAGTTCAGTCACTCAGTTGTGTCCAACTCCACGTCCAGTGAATCGCAGCACGCCAGGCCTCCCTGTCCATCACCAACTTCCGGAGTTCACTCAGATTCATGTCCATCGAGTCAGTGATGCCATCCAGCCATCTCATCCTCGGTCGTCCCCTTCTCCTCCTGCCCCCAATCCCTCCCAGTATCAAAGTCTTTCCCAATGAGTCAACTCTTCGCATAAGATGGCCAAAGTACTGGAGTTTCAGCTTCAGCATCATTCCTTCCAAAGAAATCCTGGGGCTGATCTCCCCCAGAATGGACTGGTTGGATCTCCTTGCAGTCCACGGGACTCTCAGAGTCTTCTCCAACACCACAGTTCAAAAGCATCAATTCTTCAGCGCTCAGCTTTCTTCACAATCCAACTCTCACATCCATACATGACCACAGGAAAAACCATAGCCTTGACTAGATGAACCTTTGTTGGCAAAGTAATGTCTCTGCTTTTGAATATGCTGTCTAGGTTGGTCATAACCTTTCTTCCAAGGAGTAAGCGTCTTTTAATTTCACAGCTGCAGTCACCATCTGCAGTGATTTTGGAGCCCAAAATAATAAAGTCTGACACTGTTTCTGCTGTTTCCCCATCTATTTTCCATGAAGCGATGGGACCAGATGCCATGATCTTCGTTTTCTGAATGTTGAGCTTTAAGCCAACGTTTTCACTCTCCTCTTTCACTTTCATCAAGAGGCTTTTAGCTCCTCTTCACTTTCTGCCATAAAGGTGGTGTCATCTGCATATCTGAGGTTATTGATACTTCTCCCGGAAATCTTGATTCCAGCTTGTGCTTTTTCCAGTCCAGCGTTTCTCATGATGTACTCTGCATATAAGTTAAATAAGCAGGGTGACAATATACAGCCTTGACATACTCCTTTTCCTATTTGGAACCAGTCTGTTGTTCCATGTCCAGTTCTAAGTGTTGCTTCTTGACCTGCATATAGGTTTCTCAAGAGGCAGGTCAGGTGGTCTGGTATTCCCATCTCCTGAAGAATTTTCCACAGTTTATTGTGATCCACACAGTCAAAGGCTTTGGCATAGTCAGTAAAGCAGAAAGAGATGTTTTCTGGAACTCTCTTGCTTTTTCCATGATCCAGCATATGTTGGCCATTTGATCTCTGGTTCCTCTGCCTTTTCTAAAACCAGCTTGAACATCTGGAAGTTCACGGTTCACATATTGCTGAAGCCTGGCGTGGAGAATTTTGAGCATTACTTTACTAGCGTGTAAGATGAGTGCAATTGTGCAGTAGTTTGAGCATTCTTTGGCATTGCCTTTCTTTGGGATTGGAATGAAAACTGATCTTTTCCAGTCCTGTGGCCACTGCTGAGTTTTCCAAATTTGCTGACATATTGAGTGCCGCACTTTCACAGCATCATCTTTCAGGAGTTGAAATAGCTCAACTGGAATTCCATCACCTCCACTAGCTTTGTTCATAGTAATGCTTTCTAAGGCCCACTTGACTTCACATTCCAGATGTCTGGCTCTAGGTGAGTGATCACACCATCATGATTATCTTGGTCTTGAAGATCTTTTCTGTACAGTTCTGTGTATTCTTGCCACCTCTTCTTAATACCTTCTGCTTCTGTTAGGTCCAGACTGTTTCTGTCCTTTATCGATCCCATGTTTGCATGAAATATTCCCTTGGTATCTCTAATTTTCTTGAAGCGATCTCTAGTCTTTCCCATTCTGTTGTTTTCCTCTATTTCTCTGCAGTGATCACTGAGGAAGGCTTTCTTATCTCTCCTTGCTATTCTTTGGAACTCTGAATTCAGATGCTTATATCTTTCCTTTTCTCCTTTGCTTTTTGCTTCTCTTCTTTCACAGCTATTTGTAAGGCCTCCCCAGGCAGCCATTTTGCTTTTTTGCATTTCTTTTCCATCGGGATGGTCTTCATCTCTGTCTCCTGTGCAATGTCATGAACCTCATTCCATAGTTCATCAGGCACTCTATCAGTTCTAGACCCTTAAATCTATTTCTCATTTCCACTGTATAATCATAGTGAGTGAGTGAACTAGCTCAGTCGTTTCCAACTCTTCGCGACCCCGTGGACTGTAGCCCACCAGGCTCTTCTGTCCATGGAATTCTCCAGGCAAGAATACTGGAGTGGGTTGCCATTTCCTTCTCCAAGGGATCTTCCCAACCCAGGGATCGAACCTGGGTCTCCTGCATTTCAGGCAGACACTTTATCCTCTGAGCCACCAGGGAAGCCCCATGTAATCATAAGGGATTTGATTTAGGTCATACCTGAATGGTCTAGTTGTTTTTCCTACTTTCTTATATATAGCTTATATATTCAAGGACTTGATAGAACTATTCTAATTGTTAATACTGCTTATTCAACTGCTATCTACTATTTCAAAATAATGACTTAAATTAATCCACTCTTTAGTCTCAGAGATAATGAGATTCCTAGGGTAAAGATTTCACAGTGGGTAGAATTTTTCCTAGAAGAGCTGAAGGAGAAAACCTTTCCACATTTCATATTTGCATTGACCTTAATAATTGACTGAACATTTTATTGACCAAAATCTCTACGTAAATGCAAAAGGGTAGTAAAAAAACAACCACCCAGAATTTCTATCATTTCATATCTCTTAAAGGCAGCTTTATTAACATCCAGGTAATGGCATTCAGTAAGTATAATATCATGAACACGCTTTTCTTGATGGCTTGAAAAACAAATAAAAGTGAAAGCTTCATAATCAGTAAGATGCTAGCGAAGAGAGCTGAATTTAATTTTTAGCCGAAATGTTGATTTTCCCTTCATCATGTTTCTAGTTTCTAGTAGTCTTTTTCTTATTAATACTAAAGAGTGGTATGTTTATCTGTAAATCTATTGCAATACATACTCAGACACACACACATACAAATTACAGTATCTAGTCCTACCATGGAGATAATGTGAACATTTCATTTCCATCTTTGAAGATATAATAAAATTGTAATTCAGGACACGAAGTTGTTTTTTCTGCTGATAACCTTAGTTTTCATCATTTTATTAAATATGATTATCCATAACTATTAAGAACCACCTTTCTCAACCATAGATTAAGTTATGTGTAAAAAGGAAAAAATGAAATCAAATTGCTCAATCCCAATACCCCACACATCTTTAAAAATATTGGTCAGACTTGTAGATGTTTGCTGTATGCATCCCTTATGTATGATGACTAAAGTTAAAAACATGTGAAACTCAGTTAGTGCCTGTATCTTAATAATTTAATTAAATATTTAAAAAATTGACTTTCCATTTTTACTTGTATATAGATTTCCCTATTGCAACCCCAGCAACTATTGCTTATCATTCTGATACAATTCTAGTAAGATGCTGTTCTTTTCCAAACATTCTTTTCAAACAAAGGAGGGATAAACATATTTTTAAAAAAGACTTCTGGGAGGCATCATAATGTGGGCAGGACAGAAAGAGATATTATTTTTTCAAGATAAACATTTATTTGTCAAAAAAAAACTAGAGCTATCTTAGCTTTTATCCTTTTGAGAAGTGCCAATTCTGAAAGTAACTTTTGTTACTGTGCAGCTACTTTAATTTAAAAAAAAAAACAACTTTCCTGTATCTGTGATACAAAATGTTACCCATTTAACATTTCTGAAATTAGGATATATGCAATGGAGAAATATAGCATATGGGATTTGCTTTCAAAGCCAGTATGTAAGGTAAGAATTATATGCTACCAAAAATAGGTTTTAATTCTTGAAAATGCCCGTAGAAAATAAAATAGATAGCATGTCCAGTATTGTTCAATACATACTAAAAGAATCATGTGGTGAAAATTACATGTCTGTAAATACTAGAAGCCCAGATCACAAGATACATTCTGGGTAATAGAAAATGAATGAGAAAATGGGAAATTCACATCTGTCATTTCAAGATCACTCCAGCCCATATACTCAAGTGAGAAATGGCCACTAACATAATTTATCCTTTTTCACTTCAGTTCAGTCGCTGTTGTGTCTGACTCTTTGCAACCCCATGAATTGCAGCATGCCAGGCCTCCCTGTCCATCATCAACTCGCGGAGTCCACTCAAACCCATGTCCATTGAGTTGGTGATGCCATCCAACCATCTCATCCTCTGTCGTCCCCTTCTCTTCCTGCCGTCAATCTTTCCCAGCATCAGGGTCTTTTCAAGTGAGTCAGCTCTTTGCTTCAGGTGGCCAAAGTATTGGAGTTTCAGCTTCAACATCAGTCCATCCAAAGAACACCCAGGAGTGATCCCCTTTAGGATGGACTGGTTGGATTTCCTTGGAGTCCAAGGGACTCTCAAGAGTCTTCTCCAATACCACAGTTCAAAAGCATCAATTCTTCGACACTCAGCTTTCTTTATAGTCCAACTCTCACATCCATACACGACCACTGGAAAAACCATAGCCTTGACTAGATGGACCTTTGTTGGCAAAGTAATGTCTCTGCTTTTTAATATGCTGTCTAGGTTGGTCATAACTTTCCTTCCAAGGAGTAAATGTCTTTTAATTTCATGGCTGCCATCACCATCTGCAGTGATTTTGGAGCCCAGAAAAATAAAGCTTAAAAAAATTTTATCCTTTTTACATTATGTTTTTCTCCTTTTTTCCTTTTCTCTCTCTCATTCTCCCCCACCTTCTACCCTTATTCTCTCCCTCCTGTCTCTCTGCACATCCCTACTCCTTCTTTCTCTTCTCTCAGCAAAAAAAAAAAAAGAAAGAAAGAAAGAAAAATGTTGAATTCATGTGATTAAAATACAATCACTGAAAAATCTGAAGGTACTGATAAGGAATTAAGACAATGGAACATTTTCAACACAGCCATCCTGCATGAAATCTCTGTCGGGATTACAATTATCAATAGGTGCTAGTGTAATTAAATATTTAGTAAGTTACAGTCCATAGAGTTGCCAAGAGTTGGACACGACCGAAGATACTTAGAGAAAACCACGTATGCAAGTTTTTACCATGCACGCACATGAGTTTTTACCAGGTGCATAATAGCATTTTAGAAACTAGAATTCTATCTGGGGATGAGCATCTTTGCAGTCTCCCTCTGTCTTGCTCCAGCAGGTAGGTGCCATCTTTTTTTAAGAGTGGGCTCAGAACCGAAAATAAATGCTCAAAAAGGTTATAATCTAGTATGAAGATTCATTATGTCATTTCATATTCTGTTAATTAAGCCTAAAATGGCATACTGGCCATACATCACGGTTAACTTGCATTTTTCTTGCTGTCAACCAACCCCTCAAACACTTTTTTTTTTAGTTTGTATATATACTTTTTCTTTTTTCACAAACTGTATATATACTTTTATTAAATCACATTATCCATCTCCTCCAATTCAAGGAAGCACCTGCTTGTAGTGGGGAGGTAAAGAGAAGAGAAAAGTATTATCCCTGTATATTCAAAATTATTATCCAAGAGAAAGAGTTTTAATTTTCATGTGTATAGTTCCCCAAGAATAACTCGTTAAATTAGTAGCCAGTGGATAATCCAAGATAAAGTGATATCCTCTTAATAGCTTGTCTGTATAGCAGCCTTATACATCCATCAATGGATTCATCCAACAAGCATGAATCCAGCATCTACCATACACAAAGTATACGCAAGATATAGTGATCAATAACATTTGTGACTTTACTCTCAAGCATAGAGCAGGATCTCTGTAACATAAAGGACTTTTCCCTTTGGCTCAGTGGTAAAGAATCTGCCTGCAACGCAGGTGATGTAGGTTCAGTCCCTGGCTTGGGGAGATCTCCTGGAGAAGGAAATGGCAACCCACTCCAGTATTTTTGCCTGAGAGATTCCATGGACAGGGGAGCCTGGCCGGCCGTAGTCCATTGAGTCACAAAGAGTCGACCATGACTTAAAGACTAAACAATATCTTCCCTAGTTTGAATTATGAACTCTGCAGAATTCTCATCACTGCTATAGTCACAAGTATCCACAATCACTAGAACATCATTTTCCTCAATATATTCACCGATTTAATGAATGTGTGTCAATGTAGTTGTGTGTGAATGATACTTGCGGCAACTGCTGAAGCTAAAACAGTCCAGAAATGCAGTTACGTTTTACAGGCATAAATGAGAACTGACAGTTCTATTCCTGAACTTAAAATACATAATATCACTTGTGCTTCATTATGCATTCTGGATTTCTCTGTGAAATCTCTGACATAGGAAATTATGTGCAGATAGGATAAAGCTTATTAACAAGCCTACTTAGTTTGTCAGGGCAAAATTTATCCTTCGTGTAGTTATAAACTTCTGCACTGGTGAACTGAAAGTGAAAGTGTTAGTCACTCAGTTGTGTCCTGCTCTTGTGATCCCATGCACTGTAGCCCACCAGGCTCCTCTGTCCATGGGATTCTCCAGGCAAGAATACTGGAGGGAGTTGCCATTTCCTTCTCCAGAGGATCTTCTTGACCCAGGGACCTGGTCTCCTGTGTCATAGGTGAATTCTTTACCATCTGACCCACTAGGGAAACCCTACACTAGTAACAAAAGCTTAAAGATATCATCTAAAGGATTTTATTTTCTCATTTCAGTGGAATAAATAGGAACGTGTTTGACTCTCATTGGGTTGTTTTGTACATAGATTGTACATACATGAGGAAAGAAAACTTTGTGCTGCATCAGAAGAATTTTAAAGATTTAGTAGCAAGGATTAGCAAGTGCTTACCACAACTTGGTTTTCTTTTTTAAAAAATATTTAATACAGACTATCAATACAACATTCAAATATTTATGGAATACAGTGCTAATTATTATAATTTGCCATGTAAATGAAGTTCTGTAAGGAGAGTGTAAATATTAGTCCCTTACAGGTTAATCCATCTTCTTCCTTAGACTTCAGATTGAACTTCTGTTGATGGCTATCTTATAATTTTTTCTTTGTGTTCATAAACACAAATTGATTAAAAGAATGTGGTTGCCTCAAGGTAAAATTATTCCTACTACTATAAAAAATCAATAGTACTTCATGCTCTGAAATCAATATGTATGATTATTGTATAAATAACATCTTTGTAGAAAAAAATCAATTTTTTACCTTCAGACAAAGGTAATTCCTTCTAAATTCCTCAAAAATGCATATGTACATATATATACATACATTTATATATATATATTTATTTATAAAGAAAGAATAAGAAAAAGCATGATCTTTTTCCTGAAAATATTATAGGGGCATATCTACATGTATATATCAATACTGAAATTAGGTATACAATAAGGATTTTCTTACACTACATTCAAGGAATCAAGATAACTAACGACTCTCAAGAATACAATTTTAAAGGATTTAAAATCTCTATGTATTCAATCTTTATGGAACAGAAGGTTATATGAACAAAATGAGGAGTATAAAATCAATAGGAAAACAAAGAAACTTTTAGAGAAATAAAACAGTAGCAAAACTAACATTTCTTTCAGTCTGAGATATTTTAAATTGACAACAAATGAAGCAAGAAAACAAAGTGAACATAACAAATAGATATAAGAATAGAGATACACTTTACTTTTAAGGAACTATGTAGCATTTACAAAATTTGATCACATATTAGGCCTCAAAATAAAATTCTGTAGGTGCTAAAAGTAGCCATTTAATAGAAATTACTCACTGTTCAAAGTGTAATCAAGCCAGAAATTAACTGAAAAACAGAAAAATTATATATAGCTGAGAAAAGAAAGAAAATTCCCTATTTAAATTAATAATTTGTATATTTTCTTTGGTGAGGCATTGTTCAGATCCTTTGCTCAAATTTTATCAGGTTCTGTCTTTTCTTATTTTTGAGTTTGAAAGTGTGAAAGTGCTGTTAGCTCAGTCATGTTTGACTCTGCCACCCCATGGACTATAGCCCACCAGGCTCCTCTGTCCATGGAATTTTCCAGGTGTGAATCCTGGAATGGGTTGCCATGCCCTTCTCCAAGAGATCTTCCCAGGCTGTGATCAAACCTGGGTCTCCTGCACTGCAAGCAGATTGTTTATCATTTGAGCCACCAGGGAAGCCCATTATTTTAGTTTAGTTATGTCTTTTAAAAAGAAGAGAATAATAACAACTTTCAATATGCTGGTGGAGATGACCCACTAGAGGGTGAAAGATAATGAGAGAGAGAGAGGAGAATTGCTGGAGCACACCTTTAGGATGTGAGAAAGACTGGGTATCGTCCTCAATGACTTAACCACTGAATTCATGTTATATGAAAACTAAATAGTATCTTTTGATACATGCTATTCAATATACTGAATATATACAAAGCCTATACACCTATATATTGTGAAAGTATGTTTATATACTGCTTTACAATATGAGAAACCTAGAAAATTAATTACAAGGTAAATCTCACAATTGTTAGAGAAATATCATAACAGAATACTTTATTTTCCTGAAATTTTCCCATTTTAAAGTGGTATTATGTTTTTAAAACTACAGTAGTAACTAGTATGTTCATTTCTTAAATCTAGTAAGAGGTTATTTTCCCCCTGTATTTCTTTTCACTACATTCCTTCTGACTTAACATATAGGCTTGTAAAAAAAATATAATAACACTATATGTGAGGTCAGAGGGAAGGTAGTGAAAGGGAATATAGTTTATTATTTATAGTTTGTTATAAATTATAATTATATTAGAATTAACTATTATTTTATTAACTTTTAACTTTATTAAATTAGTTTATTACAATTTATTTAAATTATTTATATATTAGAATAAGTTATTTGATTCATTTTAAAATAATTTAGTCCATTATTGTTATAAATGGACTAAATGAGCCTATTTGGATGCAAGTTTCTTTGTATCCTTGTCTTGTCCTTCAGTTCTCAATTTTTCCATTCTTTCCCATTCTTCTTTTGTCATGCCTTTTAGACTTTTTTTTTCATGTCCTTTATGATACTGGTTTTAGTTATAGAAGGAGAATTGAGCATTCCTAGATATTTTGGCTTAGTGAAACTATTCAAAGGTTTTACCATCTTTTAAAAATGTATTAAAATTTCCTATAAAAGTGTTCAATCATTAAACATGTCTTCTTGCCAAATTTATAATTTAAACAATGCATTTTTCTATATCAGACTAATTATTCTGACATTTCTATTCTGATACAGAAATGAAACACAAAAGATTCTTGGCTTTCAAGGAATTTTAAGGATATCAGGGAATTCTTTCAAAACACATACCCTTTTAGATGACATCCACTGACACAACTCTTGCCTCTAAGTTTCTCAGTCTTTTAAAAAGACAATAAGTATCTGTCATTATGCATAATCTGAACTCAGTATTAGTTTCTCATATATTCCACAAAAATCTGCAGCAGAATTTTTATGTTGCAGCTTGTAAATAAAAGCTACCCCACGTCCAAGGTAAGGAGCAGTGGCTGTGCTTTACTGGAGCAGCCATGAAGAGATACCCCATGTTCAAGGCAAGAGAAACCCAAGTAGGACTGTAGGCACTGAGAGAGGGCAGCAGAGGGCAGACAGACTGAAACCACAGTCACAGACAACTAGACAATCTGATCACATGGAACACAGCCTTGTCTAACTCAGTGAAACTAAGCCATGCCGTGTGGGACCACCCGAGATGGACAGGTCATGATGGAGAGGTCCGACAGAATGTGGTCCACTGGAGAAGGGAATGGCAAACCACTTCAGTATTCTTGCTTTGAGAACCCCATGAACAGTATGAAAAGACAAAAAGTTAGGACACTGAAAGAGGAACTCCCAGGTTGGTAGGTCCCCAATATGCTACGGAGATCAGTGCAGAAATAACTCCAGAAGAATGAAGGGATGGAGCTAAAGCAAACACAACACTCACTTGTGGATGGGACTGATGATAGAAGCAAGGTTCTATGCTGTAAAGAGCAATATTGCATAGGAACCAGGAATGTTAGGCCCATGAATCAAGGCAAATTAGAAGTGGTCAAACAGGAGACGGAAAGAGTGAACATCGACATACTAGGAATCAGCGAACTAAGATGAACTGGAATGGGTGAACTGAGGGCAGGAATCCCTTAGAAGAAATGGAGTAGCCATTATAGTCAACAAGAGTCCGAAATGCAGTACTTGGATGCAGTCTCAAAAACGACAGAATGATCTCTGTTCATTTCCAAGGCAAACTTTTCAATATTATGGTAATCCAAGTGTATGCCCCAACAAGTAGCATTGAAGAAACTGAAGTTGAACAGTTCTATGAAGACCTACAAGACCTTCTAGAACTATAGGGGATAGAATGCAAAAAAAGTAGGAAGTCAAGAAACACCTGGAATATCAGGCATATTTGGCCTTAGAGTACAGAATGAAGCAGCTGCTACTGCTGCTAAGTTGCTTCAGTCATGTCCGATCTGTGCGACCCCAGAGATTGCAGCCCACCAGGTTCCACTGTCCCTGGGATTCCCCAGGCAAGAACACTGGAGTGGGTTGCCATTTCCTTCTCCAATGCATGAAAATGAAAAGTGAAAATGAAGTTGCTCAGTCATACCCAACTCTTCCTGCGACCCCATGGACTGCAGCCTACCAGGCTCCTCCATCCACAGGACTTTCCAGGCAAGACTACTGGAGTGGGTTGCCGTTGCCTTCTCTGAATGAAGCAGGACAAAGGCTAATAGAGTTCTGCCAAGAGAATGCACTGGTCATAGCAAACACCCTCTTCCAACAACACAAGAGAAGACTCTACACATGGACATCACCAGATGGTCAACACTGAAATCAGGTTGATTATATTCTTTGCCGCCAAAGATGGAGAAGCTCTATAAAACCAGCAAAAACAAGACCTGGAGCTGACTGCGGCTCAGATCATGAACTCCTTATTGACAAATTGACACTTAAATTGAAGAAAGTGGGGAAAACCACTAGACCTTTCAGGTATGACCTAAATCAAATCCCTTAGGACTAAATAGTGGAAGTGAGAAATAGATTTAAGGGACTAGATATGATAGACAGAGTGCCTGATGAACCATGGATGGAGGTTCATGACATTGTACAGGAGACAGGGATCAAGACCATCCCCAAGAAAAAGAAATGCAAAAAAGCAAAATGGCTGTCTGAGGAGGCCTTACAAATAGCTGTGCAAAGGAGAAAGGGAAAGATACACCCATTTGAATGCAGAGTTCCAAAGAATAACAAGGAGAGATAAGAAAGCCTTCCTCAGTGATCACTGCAAAGACATAGAGGAAAACAAGAGAATGGGAAAGACTAGAGATCTCGGCAAGAAAATTAGAGATACCAAGGGAACATTTCATGCAAAGATGGGATCGATAAAGGACAGAAATTATATGGACCTAACAGAAGCAGAAGATATTAAGAAGACGTGGCAAGTATACACAGAAAAACTGTACAAAAAAGATGTTCATGACCCAGATAATCACGATGGTGTGATCCTTCCCACTCACCTAGAGCCAGACATCCTGGAATGTGAAGTCAAGTGGGCCTTAAGAAGCATTACTATGAACGAAGCTAGTGGAGGTGATGGAATGCCAGTGGAGCTATTTCAACTCCTGAAAGATGATGCTGTGAAAGTGCGGCACTCAATATGGCAGCAAATTTGGAAAACTCAGCAGTGGCCACAGACCTGGAAAAGGTCAGTTTTCATTCCAATCCCAAAGAAAGGCAATGCCAAAGAATGCTCAAACTACTGCACAATTGTACTCATCTCACACGCTAGTAAAGAAATGCTCAAAATTCTCCAAGCCAGGCTTCAGCAATACGTGAACCGTGAACTTCCAGATGTTCAAGCTGGTTTTACAAAAGGCAGAGGAACCAGAGATCAAATGGCCAACATCTGCTGGATCATGGAAAAAGCAAGAGAGTTCCAGAAAAATATCTCTTTCTGCTTTACTGACTATGCCAAAGCCTTTGACTGTGTGGATCACAATAAACTGTGGAAAATTCTTCAGGAGATGGGAATACCAGACCACCTGACCTGCCTCTTGAGAAACCTATATGCAGGTCAAGAAGCAACAGTTAGAACTGGACATGGAACAGACTGGTTTCAAATAGGAAAAGGAGTACATCAAGGCTGTATATTGTTACCCTGCTTATTTAATTTATATGCAGCATTCCATAAGGAATGCTGGGCTGGAAGAAGCACAAGCTGGAATCAAGATTGCCGGGAGAAATATCAATAACCTCAGATATGCAGATGACACCACCCTTATGGCAGAAAGTGAAGAGGAACTAAAAGCCTCTTGATGAAAGTGAAAGAGGAGAGTGAAAAAGTTGGCTTAAAGCTCAACATTCAGAAAACGAAGATCATGGCATCTGGTCCCATCACTTCATGGGAAATAGATGGAGAAAGAGTGTCAGACTTTATTATTTTGGGCTCCAAAATCACTGCAGATGGTGACTGCAGCCATGAAATTAAAAGACGCTGACTCCTTGGAAGAAAAGTTATGACCAACCTAGATAGCATATTAAAAAGCAGAGACATTACTTTGCCAACAAAGGTCCATCTAGTTAAAGTTATGGTTTTTCCAGTAGTCATGTATGGGTGTGGGAGTTGGACTGTGAAGAAAGCTAAGAACCGAAGAATTGATGCTTTTGAACTGTGGTGTTGGAGAAGACTCCTGAGAGTCCCTTGGACTGCAAGGAGATCCAACCAGTCCATTCTAGGGGAGATCAGCCCTGGGTGTTCTTTGGAAGGAATGATGCTGAAGTTGAAACTCCAGTACTTTGGCCACCTCATGCGAAGGGTTGACTCATTGGAAAAGGCTCTGATGCTAGGAGGGATTGGGGGCAGGAGGAGAAGGGGATGACAGAGGATGAGATGGCTGGATGGCATCACTGACTTGATGGACGTGAGTCTGAGTGAACTCCGGGAGTTGGTGATGGACAGGGAGGCCTGGTGTGCTGCGATTCATGGGGTCGCAAAGAGTTGGACATGACTGAACGACTGAACTGAACAGAACCTAGGTCACAAATAATGTCATGTGCAATGTTGCAGAGTTTATATCTTATTCTAAGAACAATGGTGGCCCAAAGAAGATTTTTAAGCCAAAAAGTCACATGCTCCAGTCTGATTGAGACATTTCTTTTCTGTTATAAAGATTAGCCTCAAATCAAAGGCCACCAATAATCTCTTTGATCATATATGAGTCAAAGTTGCCTTCCATGCACAGGATTTGCCAGGGGGACATGGCGTCTGAAATCAGAAATAAGGGTCCTTCCCATAGAGGAACATTTTGGTATTTGTCATAGTAACCTTAAATGGTCAGACCAGTATCTGCTTTGCTAGGAGAAAGACTTTGCATAGATGTAACCCTCACTATACGTAGAAGTAACAGTAAACACTAAAACCAGTACAACAGTGTAATTCCACTATTGAATTATCTTCTTGGAGGGCTGTTAGTGGCATATGAGGCCAAAGAGAGCTAAGGGATTGTAAATATATTTTATCTTCTGTTCTAATCTCATAATCTAAATACATTTTATCTTCTAGCTCTACCTGATTCACAGTTACCTAGAACACTATGCTAAGAATGATTCTGAAGCTGACCTTAAATAGTGGTACCTGCCATGGGTACAGAATGTATAAGTTATATTATCTAGTGTTTTTCTTATGTTATCAAAATAAGCCTCTGCATTTCAGAGATGGCAAATTGGAAGTCCTTTGAAAGAAAAGAATGTGCTGCTGAGATCTCCAGACTTCTAATTATACATCAATTATATGTACTTCTAACTCAGTGTAGAAAATATATATATGTCTTGAAAAAGCCTCATTTATATACTAAACAACCCTCATGGTGGACTTGCAAATAATATAAGAATCTCTTAAAAATGAAAAATTAAAGAATGAATAAAAATAGTTCCAAGTTGTCCTAATCACTGAATCCTTTTCCCTATTCAGAATTTCATAGCCTGAGCTAGCTAAGTACATCTGACTCTTGGATGTCACTTTTATTTTTAAATCCACAAACTAGCATGGCCAGACATGAGGTATGGTTTTCTCTAAATTAAATAACAATCAAGACTGTGTCATTTTCCTAATGAAGACTCGTGCATAGCACCAATCCTTCTGAGGTATATTCAGGTGAGGATGTGTGATTTTAACATCCAGAGCTGCTAAGGGACTCATTTAAAGAAAAAGTGTCCTAAAAGGAGCTCTTGAGAGTCAACACATGATTAAACAGAGAAAAGCTTACAGAACTTGGGCATTTTTCTCAGAGGAGAGCAAACATACAAGGATGAGACCTGCTGCTAACTCACTTAACAAGGAACACAGCAATTTCCATGAAGGTGGAAAGTAGCGATGTTTAGGGACAATTCTGAGTGTTTTGGTATTTTGTGGACCACATGTACACATGGAAAAGTGGACCATATCACTTTTTCTGTCAGGATTCAGAGTTGATCTTATACACAAGTCTCTAAATATCCATCTTTGATTGCATTGCTTGACTGAGGGGGTACCTCCTATGTCCTTAGCTCTCATTTGAGTTGTCATTCTAGTCAGAAAGATTTTTCTGTCCCCGCAACTGGGTCATTCATCTTTCCTATACATTTAATTAGTATTCTTTATTCATTGGGTGATAGCACATTTCAGTGTGTTCAGTTCAGTTCAGTCACTCAGCCGTGTCCAACTCTTTGCGATCCCATGGTCAGCTGCATGCCAGGCCTCTCAGTCCATCACCAAGTCTCAGAGCTTGCTCAAACTCATGTCCATCGAGTCAGTGATGCCATCCAACCATCTCATCCTCTGTTGTCCCCTTCTCCTCCCACCTTCAGTCTTTCCCAGCATCAGAGTCTTTCCCAGCATCAGGGTCTTTTCCAGTGAGCCAAGTTATTAGCATCAGGTGGCCAAAGTATTGGAGTTTTAGCTTCAGCATCAGTCCATCCAGTGAGTATTTAGGACTGATTTCCTTTAGGATGGACTGGTTGGATCTCCTTGCAGTCCAATGGACTCTCAAGAGTCTTCTCCAATACCACAGTTCAAAAGCATCAATTCTTTAGTGCTCAGCTGTCTTTATAGTCCAACTCTCACATCTGTACATGACCACTGGAAAAACCATAGCTTTGACTAGATGGACCTTTGTTTACAAAGTAATGTCTCTGCTTTTTAATATGCTGTCCAGGTTTGTCACAGCTTTTCTTCCAAGGAGTAAGTATCTTTTAATTTCAAGGCTGAAGTCACCATCTGCAGTGATTTTGGACCCCAAGAAAATAAAGTCTGCCACTGTCTCCATTGTTTCCCCATCTATTTCCCATGAAGTGATGGGACCAGATGCCATGATCGTAGTTTTCTGAATGTTGAGTTTTAAGATATGAAGTTATTGATATTTCTTCTGGCAATCTTGATTCCAGCTTGAGCTTCATCCAGCCTGGGATTTTGCATGATGTACTCTGCATATAAGTTAAATAAGGAGGGTGATAATATACAGCCTTGAAACACTCCTTTCCCGATTTGGAACCAGTCTGTTGTTCCATGTCTTGTTCTAACTGTTTCTTCTTGACCTGCATATAGATTTTTCAGGAGGCAGGTTAGGTGGTCTGGTAGTCCCATCTCTTTCAGAATTTTCCACAGTTTGTTGTGATCCACACAGCAAATCCATATGCTACCTTGTCTATTTATTTGCTTCCCGCCCCCCCCAACTCCCCCACCGACCACATCAAAAGCTCTGTGAGGGCAGAGAGCATCCCTTTAATTTTACTGATAATTCTCCCATGCCTATAATGGTACCTACTGTATAATAAGTGATTATTAAACATATCTGCATAAAAGAACAAATGAGTGAATTAAAGATGTACCCATTATATTTTTAACAAGGTATTAGGAATATGAATGTCCTAGGTTTGTTGCCCCATTTCTTTCAAGACTGCTAATGGGTAATGGGCATGGGGACGGCATTATTCCTGAGCAATTACTGAAGATATTCTGAGGAAGGCAAAATCCTGCCTTTCTGATTTGTCCTCAAGATCTAAAGTACCACCTAAGTGGAAAAAAATGAGACAATAAAACCTAACCTGTTCCTCTGGTGGCCAATATATCAAAGGGACTATATATTGATTTGGGATGCTATCATTTACCACAATCAGAGCAATAAAACAATGAAAATTGTCAGTGTATAAATCTCATTAACTTGCACATTTTGAAACTGATAGAAACAAGTAAAATTTGCTTTGCTTCATTTCAGAGTAATTACTGTACCTAAAACTTAGAAAATCAATAAATGCATTTCAATATATGTGATATAATAATCACACATTATGGTCCATTTTCAAACAAATCTTAATTACTGTCTGAATATGGCTCAATTCACCAAGGAACTTTCACAACTACTAAATTACTTGCAATTTGAACATGCTAAAAATGTCATGCCATTTACCACATAGAACAGATGAGTGATGGGCCAAACTTAGAAAATCCAATTCACTGTAAGTTATATTACTAAATTTTTAACAGATGGCATGGTCACTGAGGTTACTCAGGGACTGTTTATCTAAAAAAATGATTTTAGATATTTTCAGGCATTTTTAATTAAGATGCTTTTAAATCATTTAAATCTTCTCTGTTTGGAATATATTAACTCAATCCAACCCAAAATTCTTTTCCTTTTTGTTTTTTGACAAGATGCAGAAGTCTCTCCTCTGGCCACCAAAATAATCTGAACTCTTTAGAGTTTCTCCCTGAGGTATAGATAATTTTTTTTCATTTAGTTAACATATTCTAATTGAGACTCCTCTAAATGTCAGGCTCAGTGTTAAGAACTGTTAATAAAGAGTTCAAAGACACTGTTTCTTTTCTGAAGTTTCATGGTTCAGCACAAGATGACCATTGGTGACTAAAGGCTTCATAACATCATTCTCTCGGTAACTATAGGAGAAGCTTCACAAGTGATGGCTTGAAAAGTGAGTAGTAGGATTCAATCAGGATAGAGTGGGCGAGAGAAAACGCAGAATGGCTAATAAAACTCTAGATGACTGGCAACAGGCCACTGAAGAGAAATAGGTCGAGAGATACCTGATCATAATGGCCTTGAGTCTCATGCTGGAGTGTGAATTTTATCCTCATGGTGAAGAGATTTCATGAAAGGATTTTAACTAGACCAGTGACTCTTCACATGCATATATTAGAAGAACCCCCTCTGATGGCAGTGTGGAGCACTAAAGAGAAGCAAGACCAGGCAGATTCCAGGGCAGAGGCTGATGCAGTAATTCAAGTGAGAGATTGAAGCAATTAAATGAAGATCTTCAAGAATATGGGCAAGAGGTCATTCCTCATTGGGAATATCCCTGTCTGAATGACTAGTGATATAATATTCCTTATCTTGTGAGCTGGTTGGAGTAAAGTAAATCTATCTCACAGCTCAATTTAAACAGTCCAATCAAAGTATATCATAAAATACATAAAGATACAACACAAACATTTTGAAATACAACATCAGTAATACTTTTATGTATCCATCTAACTATCACTTCCTTAGTTATGAAAAATGTTTCTCATGCAAATATTTTTATTAAACATTTACTATGTGTGGTGCCCTGGGAGACATACAGGGAATTTACAGGCATAATCTCAATCCTGAAACATTTAGAATTCTGGTTTGTTGTTTAGTCGCTAAATCATGTTCGACTCTTTGATATTCTATGGGCTTCAGACTGCCAGGCTCCTCTGTCCATGGGATTTCCCAGGCAAGAATACTGGAGTGGGGTGCCATTTCCTTTTCCAGTGGATCTTCCTGACCCATATTGAACCTGAGTCTCCTGCGTTTGCAGGAGTATTCTTTACCACTGAGTCACCAGGGAAGCCCAGAATTCTGGTTAACAAAGTATAAATTGGGGTTTTCCTGATAGCTCAGTTGGTAAAGAATCCACCTGTGATGCAGGAGACCCTGCTTTGATTCCTGGGTTGGGAAGATCCGCTGGAGAAGGGATAGGGTACCCAACCCAGTACTCTTGGGTTTCCCTTGTGACTCAGCTGGTAAAGAATCCACCTGCAGTGCAGGAGACCTGGGTTCCATCCCTGGGTTGTGAAGATCCGCTGAAGAAGGGAAAGGCTACCCACTCCAGTATTCTGGCAAGGAGAATTCCATGACTGTATAGCCCATGGAGTCACAAAAAGTTGGATACGACTGAGCAACTTTCTTGTTATTCTTTGGAACTCTGCATTCAGATGCTTATATCTTTCCTTTTCTCCTTTGCACAGCTATTTGTAAGGCCTCCCCAGAGAGCCATTTTGCTTTTTTGCATTTTTTTTCCATGGGGATGGTCATGATTCCTGTCTTCTGTACAATGTCACGAACCTCCATCCATAGTTCATCAGGCACTCTGTCTATCAGATCTAGTCCCTTAAATCTATTTCTCACTTCCACTGTATAATCATAAGGGATTTGATTTAGGTCATACCTGAATGCTGCTGCTGCTGCTGCTGCTGCTAAGTTGCTTCAGGGGTGTACGACTCTGTGCGACCCCATAGATGGCAGCCCACCAGGCTCCCCTATCCCTGGGATTCTCCAGGCAAGAACACTGGAGTGGGTTTCCATTTCCTTCTCCAATGCCTGAAAGTGAAAAGTGAAAGTGAAGTCACTCAATATTCTAGTGGTTTTCCCTACTTTCTTCATTTTAAGTCTGAGTTTGGTAATAAGGAGTTCATGATCTGGACATGGAACAACAGACTGGTTCCAAATAGGAAAAGGAGTACATCAAGGCTGTATATTGTCACTCTGCTTATTTAACTTATACGCAGAGTACATCATGCTTCTGGGCTGGAAGAAGCACAAGTTGGAATCAAGATTGCCAGGAGAAATATCAATAACCTCAGATATGCAGATGACACCACCCTTATGGCAGAAAGTGAAGAGGAACTCAAAAGCCTCTTGATGAAAGTGAAAGAGGAGAGTGAAAAAGCTGGCTTAAAGCTCAACATTCAGAAAACGAAGATCATGGCATCTGGTCCCATCACTTCATGGGAAATAGATGGGGAAACAGTGAAAACAGTGTCAGACTTTATTTTGGGGGGGCTCCAAAATCACCGCAGATGGTGATTGCAGCCATGAAATTAAAAGACGCTTACTCCTTGGAAGGAAAGTTATGACCAACCTAGATAGCATATTAAAAAGCAGAGACATTACTTTGCCAACAAAGGTCCGTCTAGTCAAGGCTATGGTTTTTCCAGTAGTCATGTATGGATGTGAGAGTTGGACTGTGAAGAAAGCTGAGTGCCGAAGAATTGATGCTTTTGAACTGTGGTGTTGGAGAAGACTCCTGAGAGTCCCTTAGACTTCAAGGAGATCCAACCAGTCCATTCTGAAGGAGATCAGCCCTGGGATTTCTTTGGAACGAATGATGTTGAAGCTGAAACTCCAGCACTTTGGCCACCTCATGCGAAGAGTTGACTCATTGGAAAAGGCTCTGATGGTGGGAGAGATTGGGGGCAGGAGGAGAAGGGGATGACCGAGGATGAGATGGCTGGATGGCATCACTGACTCTATGGACGTGAGTCTGAGTGAACTCTGGGTGTTGGTGATGGACAGGGAGGCCTGGTATGCTGCGATTCATAGGGTCGCAAAGAGTCGGACACGACTGAGTGACTGAACTGAACTGAACTGAACTGAGCAACTTTCACTTTCAAGGTATAAATTATGAAAAGATACTTATTTAAGAACTACCAAAGGCAACATTTAACAGCATACTGAGATATTTAGGAGAATATATATTTTGAGAGTAAGGAAACCAGAGCAATTTATCTAGACTGGGATAATACAGAAAGATTTTCTTGTAAAGATTGGACATAAATTAGGCTTTGAGGAAATGGAAAAAGATTAGAGGCTGAACCACTCTAGACTATATAACAGAAATAAAATTTTAGCAAGAAGAATGAGTTTGGGGCATATGGTGGTGGGTGCAGTAAGGTATACTGAATATCCAAGAGCTCCTGGGAGATTGACTATTCTGCTTTCATCCCACTGACCTGCATTTATAAGGCAAGTTCAGTCATTGAGCCTGAGAAGCTCAAAGCGTAGTTAGAAAAGAATGCAGAAATGTGCAGTCTCTACATTTGTTTTCCCTCTTAAATTTATCAACATATGAGTTTTTAAATTTGTGTGATATTTTCAGGTTTGTCTTCCTGTAAATTTATGAATAACGTATTTTGGTTCATTTCTATATGCTGAACTGAATGCTTGTAATACTCTAAAACACTCAGACATATTTTTGAATGAAGGAAGGAATGGATAGAGAGATGGATAAATGTACAAGGAGAATAAAGCCATATTTTGTCACATTTATGCTCAAGTATTATTTTTGGTGCTATCATCACAAATATATTTTTTAAAACATTCATTTCAATAGTTTGTCAATGGAGTGTTGTAAAGCATTTGGTTTATACACTGACTTTTATCCTAAGATTTTTCTATTCTTGTGTATTATTTCTGAGAGTTTTTTGAGAGTCAGGAGGGGTGGTTTGGGATTTTATACATATACAATACAGTTATCTGCAAATGAAAACATTATTATTTCTTTCCAACATGTGTAGCTGTCTTTTTCTTATTTTATTGTATTATCTAGAATCTCTAGTATAACATGGGATAGAATTGGTAAGAAATGACATTCTTGCCTTGTTCTCCCTAGTAGAAAAGCATCCATCCCTCACGGATAGATATGATGTCAACTGCATGTTTTTAAATAGATATTCCTAAAAAAATGGTTTTTTTTTTGGCTGTGCTGGATCTTGGCTGCTTCACGTGGCCTTTCTCTAGCTATCGAGAGCAGGTGCTCCTCTCTATTTGTGGTGCATGGGCTTCTCATTGCAGTTGCTTCTCTTGTTGCAGAGCAGAGGCTCTAGACTCAGTAGCAGCAGCTACTGTGGGCTTCGGTAGTTGTGGCTCATGGGCTCCAGAGCACAGGCTCAGTGGTTGTGGCACACAGGCCCAGCTGTTTCGCAGCATATGAAATCTTCTTGGACCAGGGATTGTCCACCCCCCCCACTCCAGTGTCCTTGCCTGGAGAATCCCATGGACAGAGGAGCCTGGCAGGCCACTGTCTTCAGGGTTGCAAAGAGTCAGAGCCGACTAAAACAACTTATCAGGCATGCACGTTTACTTTTTTTGCCCCCCTAGTTAGCCTGGCTAGATGCTTATCAATTTCATCAGACTTTTATAAGAACCAACATCTGTTTGATTGATTTTTCTCTAGTGCATTCCTGTTTTCAATTTCATTGATTTATGCTTTAATTAGTATTATTTCTTTTCTTCTGCTTGATTTAGACTTACATTTCTTTCCTTTCTCTAGTTTCCTAAACTGGAAATTTAGATTATTTATTCTAAATACTTCTATTATAAGCATTTCATTCTATAAATTTCCCTTTAAGCGCTACTTTTGTTGCATATGACAAATTCTGATAACTTACATTTTCATTTTCATTCAGTTTTAAATATTTTTCATTTCCCTTGAGACTTCTTCATTGCCCCATGTTACAGTTAGAGCTGTACACTCAATCTCTAAATATTTTGGAATTTTCCAGCAATCTTTCTATTATGATTTCTAGTATAATTTCACTGGTCTAAGGGTATACTTTGTAAGATTCCAATTAAAAAAAAATTGTTAACAACTGTTAATGTGCCTTTTATAATCCAGGCCATGATTTGTTTATTAAACATTCCATTGAACTTGAAAATAAAGTGTATTCTGCTATTGTGTGATGGAGTCTTCTAAAATACACATTAGAACAAGTTGATTGACAGCACTACTGAATTTATCTGTGTTTTTACTGAATTTCTGCCTCTTTGATTTGCCAGTTACTGACAGATGAGTATTGAAGTCTCAAAACATAATTGTAGATTTTTCTATTTTCAGTTCCATCTATCTTTGCCTTGTGTAGTTTGATGTTCTATTGTTAGATGAATACACATTAATTGTTATATCATCTTGGAGACTGAAAAATTTATGATTATTTAATATCCTTCTTTATCCTTAACATTTTCCCCTGTTCTGAAATCTGTTTTGTCTTAAATTAATATAGCTATTATGTCTTTCTCTTCATTAGTGGTTGCCTAGTATAATATATGACTATATTTTGTCTTGTCTAATTGTAATTAAGCATTTTGTATTATTCCATTTTGTCCCTTCTGTTAGTATGTCACCTATATTTCTTTTCAAACATTTTTGAGTGTCTAACTTTCAGTTTATGATACATATTTTCAATTTATCCAAGTTGATCTTCAAATAATACTATACTGTTTTACATGAAGTACAGATAATAGAACACAAAATTCCCAATTCCTCCTTACCCTTCCTTGTTGCAATGCTATCATTTATTTCACTCATCAATATGCTATAGACATTCTACCATTTTTACTCTATTGATTCAAGCAATCAATTGCCTTTCAGATGAATTTTAAAACTAAAAAAAAAAAAAGATTTTACTTGCATTTATTTCTCAGATACTTTATTTTTTCTTTATGTAGATCATAGTTTCTGACCTTTAGCAACTTTGTTTTTGGCAAATAACTCCTTTGTTTCTTTCAAGGCATGTATGGTGGCTATGATTCACTCTATTTTGTTTGAGAACGTTTTCATTTATTATTCTCTTTAGAAGGGTCATTTCAGTGGGTATAGAATTTACTGAGCATCGAAATCTTATGTGAAAAACATGGTCTTTCATCATTAAGTCACATTAATAGCAAGCTTTTTAAGATGTTCCTTACCATGTTGAAGTTACCTTCTTGACTAGTGTATTAAGTTTATTTTTTTAATCACAAATGAGTGTTAAATTTTGTGAAATGATTTTCCTATCCTATCTACTGATGCAGTAGAATATAATAACTTATTTTTGATTATTGAATCAGTCTTACAACCTAAGATAAACTCCTTTGGGACAAAGCCTATTTTATTTTATACTTAATTGGATTTGATTTTTATTTATTATTTTATTGGCCTGTAGTAGCTCACTTGCTTGCCCTCTCTCACATTTTTTAAAATGTGTTTATCTGGTTTATATGTCTATGTAATGCTGGCTTTGCACAATAAGGTAGAGAGTCTTCCCTCCTGTTCTATTTTCTGAGAGAAGTTGTTCGAGAAATGGTTAATTCTTCTCATGTTTGGAAAAATTCTTCAGTGAAGCCATCTGGGCACAAATATTTCTTTTTGGGGAGTTTTTTAAAGTACAAATTTACTTTTCTAATTTATCTTTATTTATCTTAATAGTTTGTGATTTTCAAAGAATTGGCACATTTCTTTCAAACTGTTGAAATTTTGAGCATTCCAGACACATTTATCCCAGAGAAATGAAAATGTTTTTCACACAAAAACCTGCACATAAATGTTTATAGCAGATTTATTTGTGGAAGTCACAAGACTGAAGCAACCCAGATGTCCTTTAACTAGTAAACTGTTAAACAACCTGTGATACATATATATCTTGGATAACCACATGGCAATAAAATAAAAAGAACTAATAATAAACTCAGAAGCTGGATAATCTCCAGAGAATTACGTTGAGTAGGAAAAACAAAAAAGAAAATTTTCCAAAATGTTACATATTCTGTGGTCCATTGATATGATTTTCAGTAAATGAGCAAAATTAGAGAAATGGAGAGCAGGAAACTGGTTGCCAGGTGTTAGGGAGGGAAGGAGAATGGAAGTGGGCATGGCCATAAAAAAGCAACATGAGTGATTCTCTTGATGATGGAAATGGTCTGTATCTTGTTTACATCAATTTTAATATTCTGGTTGTGGTTTTCTACTATAGATCTACAAAATGTCCCCCTTTGAAGAAAACTTGGTAAAGAACACAGAGTAAAGATGACCCACAATCTCTCTGCATTATGAGTGTGAACGCAAATCTACAATTATCTTGAAACAATAAATTTAATTAAAAAATACACTTAAGAGATACAACACTCAAATGCAACATAGGAACTTTTGGATCTTGATTCAAAAGAAGATCTTTCAAGATTTTATGACTATCAAGTAATTTGAATATAGATCGGTTGTTTGATGATACTAGAGGACATACAATCATGTTGTTAGATGTGATCATTGGCACTGTGGTTACATAATGAAAGAAAGTGCTTAATATTCATATTGCAGCACTAGGATCAAAAGAATGGTGGTTTTCCTTAAAATACTTTGGAAAACAATTACAAAAATGTGAGAGGATTTCTGAAACAAAGTAATACTTGAGAAATAAACTGGTGCTACATCTGTTGTCCTAGGACCCTTGCTGCCGCTGCTTTCCTCTATCCTGGCCAGAGTCACTGCGGTCACCCCTGAAGACCCAGACCCCAGCTTCACGGGAGATCTGCACACATTCACACCTCAGACACCAGGACCGCTGCCACAGTAAGTGCACCTATGCGTTCCCCGGGACCCAGGGGCTGCTGTAATTTTGCATGTACCTGATCCCGGGAGCCCAGCTCTGCTGTTGCTCTAAGTGCCAGCACGCCAGACCAGGTGCCAAAAGAAACCTCCTCAACTAGAATTTACTCCCACAGGCAAAAACAAAGACAGGAAAAGCCTAGCAGTAATAGCCTCTATAGAGCCTAATAGCCCTGGCTACCACTGCCACTCACATTGCAGTTGGCACTGATGTTGACCTCAGCTGATACAGCTGCATGAAGATTACACCACCATGCCTTGCCATGAACCAAAGGCATAACATCCAGTCTAGCTGGCATTCTTACAGTCACCTTCAGATGAATGTCTTTCCCCACTGAAGCTGGTCCAGAAATGCTGGAAGAGGTGACTACAACGTCAAATGCACAAACATCGAGGCAAATCTTGGGAGAGAGATGGCCAACCGGGTACATGATGTTCAAAGATGCACAAACTGATATAAACCAAAGAAATTTTCACTGAGACAAGTCATAATCAAGCTCTCCAAAATCAAAGACAAAGAGAATTGTGAAAGTAGCAAGGGAAAAAAATGTATCATATAAAATGTGTGTTCAGTTGTGAACAACTCTTTGTGATCCCAAGGACTGTAGCCTGCCAGGCTCCTCTGTCCATGGAATTTTTCAGGCAAGAATACTGGAGTGGGTTGCAAATTCCTCCTCCAGGGGATCTTTCTGACCCAGGGATCGAATCATGTCTCCTGTGTCTCTTGTAAGGGCAAGTGGATTCTGTACCACTGAGTCACCTGGGAGCATATTAAGGGGAATCCCAATAAGGCTATAATTTGATTTCTCAGCAGAAGCCTTGCAGGCTAGGAGAGAGTGTGATGATATATTCAAAGTGCTTAAAGAAAAAACACTTTCAGCCAGAATACTCTAACCAACAAAGCTGTCCTTGATCTTATTTACAGAAAACCATAAAGATTCTACTAAAACCTTACTTATATTAATTAGTAAATAATTAACAAGTGAATATGCAAATAAATTAATTCTAAAGTTGCAGGACACAAAATCAACATATAGAAATCAGTTGAATGAAAATTCTTATGATGACTGATTTGAATTTTATCAAATGATTTTTTTTTTCTGCATCTACTGAGATAAATATATGGCTTTCTAATATTTTAATTTTAGGAATTTTGTGTTGACATTTACAGATACTATTGGGCTATAACTTTCTGCTTCATACTATTCTTGCCTTGCTTTAGCATCAATTTTATATTTGCCTCATAAAATTATTTGGGAATAGTTCCCATTTTTCTATTCTCTCTGGTATTTTATTTAAGATTTAAATTATCCTTTCCTTTAAAGTTTGGAAGAATTTCCCTGTAAATATATTTAGATCTGGTATTAATAACGAGGGTAGATTTTTAGCTATGGATTCACATTGTTGAAAGGTTAGAAGTTTATTCAGATTTTCTTTTCTTTTTTTTTTTTCTAAAAATGGAAAATTAGTAATGTTTCCTTTTTATTTTTTTTTTATTTTTTATTTTTTTTTTTAGTTTTTTATTTTTTAAATTTTAAAATCTTTAATTCTTACATGCATTCCCAAACATGAACCCCCTCCCACCTCCCTCCCCACAACATCCTTCTGGGTCATCCCCATGCACCAGCCCCAAGCATGCTGCATCCTGCGTCAGACATAGACTGGCGATTCAATTCACATGATAGTATACATGTTAGAATGTCATTCTCCCAAATCATCCCACCCTCTCCCTCTCCCTCTGAGTCCAAAAGTCCGTTATACACATCTGTGTCTCTTTCCCTGTCTTGCATACAGGGTCGTCATTGCCATCTTCCTAAATTCCATATATATGTGTTAGTATACTGTATTGGTGTTTTTCTTTCTGGCTTACTTCACTCTGTATAATCGGCTCCAGTTTCATCCATCTCATCAGAACTGATTCAAATGAATTCTTTTTAATGGCTGAGTAATACTCCATTGTGTATATGTACCACAGCTTTCTTATCCATTCATCTGCTGATGGACATCTAGGTTGTTTCCATGTCCTGGCTATTATAAACAGTGCTGCGATGAACATTGGGGTACATGTGTCTCTTTCAATTCTGGTTTCCTCGGTGTGTATGCCCAGAAGTGGGATTGCTGGGTCATAAGTATACTACCCAAAGCAATTTACAAATTCAATGCAATCCCTATCAAGCTACCAGCCACATTTTTCACAGAACTAGAACAAATAATTTCAAGATTTGTATGGAAATACAAAAAACCTCGAATAGCCAAAGCAATCTTGAGAAAGAAGAATGGAACTGGAGGAATCAACTTGCCTGACTTCAGGCTCTACTACAAAGCCACAGTCATCAAGACAGTATGGTACTGGCACAAAGACAGACATATAGATCAATGGAACAAAATAGAAAGCCCAGAGATAAATCCACACACATATGGACACCTTATCTTTGACAAAGGAGGCAAGAATATACAATGGAGTAAAGACAATCTCTTTAACAAGTGGTGCTGGGAAAACTGGTCAACCACTTGTAAAAGAATGAAACTAGATCACTTTCTAACACCACACACAAAAATAAACTCAAAATGGATTAAAGATCTAAATGTAAGATCAGAAACTATAAAACTCCTAGAGGAGAACATAGGCAAAACACTCTCAGATTTTCTTTTCTTTCTGTAATCAGCTATGTTAAGTACTTATTGTCTAGGTTTTCACATGTACTATATGTAAAATCATATACTCTTTTTGTATATATGTCTTTTCTCCTGTTGTATTTTTAGTACTCTAAAGGAAGTGTGCATTTTTTATCTTTCTGACGCTTTCATGATTTTGCTATTTGATTTTGTTTTTCTAAAGATTTACTATGTATGTCTTTGTGTGAATTATTTTTTATTAATCCTTTCTTGTTTTTTCAATTTTGGATAATCATAACTATTATCTCCTTAAATATTGGCTTTAGTTTTTTATCTTATTACCTCTGTCCTCTCTTTTTAGAATTTCTATTAGATATATGTTACAATATCTCATTTTTCTTTGAAAAAGTGTTTGTTATATTTTAACCATGATTTCCTTTACTTTAACACTTTCATTCACCAATATTCTCAACATTTAATGCTATCAATCCTGAATAAATCATTTATTTGAAGGCATTAATTTATTTGTCCATTTATACATAGATGAAATATAGGTTGTCTGTCAGCCAAGTGTTTGTTAGGTACCATGTAAGGCACTGAAGATACACTGGTAAACAAAACTGATATATGTTCTGCTCTCATGGAAATTACAAATGCTAAATTCTTCTTGTTGCTAGAGTTTTACACATAACCATGACGGTTTCTTTTGGATATATTTTAGACATACATCTGCTGGTTGAAAAGGTGTGATATATGCTAACATTTTAATAACTGCCAATTTTTTTGCTGAGAGTTTGTACTAGCTTACAGATAATAGCCAATATAAAAGACAAGAACCCTCTCCCACAAAAATATATATTATGTGTTTATGCAGTGACAGATTTTATTTTGTCAGGCTCCAAAATCACTGCAGATGGTGACTGCAGCCATGAAGTTAAAAGACACTTGATCCTTGGAGAAAAACTATGACAAACCTAGATAGCATATTAAAAAGTAGAGACCTCACATCACTTTGTCGACAAGGTCCATATAGTCAAAGCTATGGTTTTTCCTGTAGTCCTATACAGATGTGAAAGTTCTACCATAAAGAAAGTTGTGCACTAAAAATTAATACTTTTGAACTTTTGTGGTGTTGGAGAAGACTCTTGAGAGTCCCTTGGACTGCAAGGAAATCAAACCAGTCAATCCTACAGGAAAACTGAAAGTTGCTCAGTCCAACTCTTTGCAACTCCATGGACTATACAGTCCATAGAATTCTCTAGGTCAGAAAACTGGAGTGGCTAGCCTTTCCCTTCTCCAGGGGATCTTCCCAACCCTGGGATCGAACCCAGGTCTCCTGCATTGCAGGAGGATTTTTTACCAGCTGAACCACAAGGGAAGCCCTATAGGAAATTAACCCTAAATATTCATTGGAAGGGCAGATGCTGAATCTCCAGTACACTGATGTGGCCACTGATGTGAACAGCTGGCTCATTGGAAAAGACCCTGATGATGGGAAAGAGTGAGAGCAGAAGGAGAAGGGGGTGACAGAGGATGAGATGGTTGGATGTCATCTCCGACTCAATGGACATGAATTTGAGCAGACTCCAGGAGATAGTGAAGGATAGGCAAGCCCGGCATGCTGCAGTTCATGGGCTCACAAGGAGTAGGACTGATTTAGCATGACTTAGCAAAAACAATGCATGTATATAGTCAGTGACAGTTTTTTTGCTCTTTTTCTTTTTCCTTTTGGATGTTCTCAAGCATTTTCTATACTTTTTTTTTAGAGTAAGGAAATGAAAATCAATATTAAATCAATTATCCTAGCTACTTCATAAGGGTTCATATGAATTTATTGGTTAAAATGTACTTGTTGGATTTCCTGGGGGTTCCATGAATCTCTGCTATTTCTTCAATTCTTCACAACACATGAAGTTCACAGTTGATAAGAATCCATAATTCCTTGTAAATCCTAGGAGTTATTTCATTGATTTCCTAGGTTGAGAAAAATCACAATGAGAATCCTGAGTAATTCATTTTAGGAATATTGCCTGGACATTATTTCCACTTAAAATTACTAAATGTTAAAAATTTGATATTTTTCAGTAAGCAAAATTCAGCTAAACTTAAAAATGTTGTCAAGAGACCAATTGTTGAAAATCTCCCTAAACAAGTAGGTGAAAATTTTATATAAGGAAGTATGAGTTTGTTTCAAAAGGGCTCAGATAAAGCTATCTATCATACTAATACCTCTTGCGGAGCATTTCTAACTTTTGGATTCAAACATCAGTTTCTCATGGTTTGGAGAACAAACAAACAAGCAAATATCAAACCAACTACTCTTCAATGCCCATAAATTCCATAATAGTGGACTCCTGCTGAGTGAACCACAGTAAATCAAGATCCTCCAAATATTTGTAAGCTTGATACAAAGACGTTGGAAAGGAATTGGGATTAGCTTATTTTGTTCTACATAAATTGTACACTTGATGTTCCATAGGCAATTATATTTAAGCCTGATTAAATAATAAGTTCAGTTGAAGTACTAATGTCAGAAAATTACATGAATGATTATGGATAGAAGTGAGATTTTCTTAAAAGGAATGAAATGTTTCCTGGGCAAATATCTTGAGGTCAGTCTTATAGCAGAAAAATGAAAGTCCAGGGAGCAAGTCCCTCCCCTATCTCTGTTCTTCCCTGGTGGCTCAGATGTTAAACAGGCCTGCAGTACAGGCCCTATTCCATCCTTGAATAGGGTAGATTCCTTGGAGAAGGGAATGGCAACCCACTCCAGTATCTCCTTATCACTATCTGTCAGTCACTTATCTCTACCTTTCAGTAAATGAAAGGCACCTTTCTCTACCTTTCATGAGAAAGAAGACTCTGGGCTTACAACAGTAAGTTCATGGAAAGAAAGATTTCTTTACATTTGGATGGAGCTGAAAAGTGGAAACAGGGATCTCCTCCACTGAGCTCATGGTGGGGAGTAGTGAAATGCTTACTAAATGCTGCAGATCAGTTCATTCCTAAGGGTCAACACACAGCAGGGGGATAGAACTCAGAGGTCATAGTAAATGACCTATTCCTGAAGAGAAGTGAGCACCACCCAAAGACCTCTCCGGGGGAGCCTGGTGGGCTGCCGTCTATGGGGTTGCACAGAGTTGGACATGACTGAAGCAACTTAGCAGTAGCAGGGGGAGACTAATTTTAGCCTTTAAGCCACCAGAAGCTTATAGTATAAGAACGTTTGTTTAATGAGATTTTTCCCAATATTGACTTATTTTTGTTTAGAGGGAGCCAGATCTGGGCTACAGTTTATCAAACTCATTATTTCTGAGTTTCCTGCAAGCAACAACTTTTCTATAGAATCTTCACACTGCGCTCTCCCAGTCTACACCTATTTCTTTCCTCTCTGCAGCTCCTAACAGCTCTTCAAATGTGAGAGGCATCTTAACACACTGGTAAGTGATAGAGAGTAATTCCAAGGTTGGTACTGAGGATGAGAGAGGGTGGGAGGGAGAAGGGGAGGAAGGAGATAATCACACAGATTAGCCTCTCTTACTAAAAATAAGATGTGTGATACTCTGAAAAGCAGAGAATTTAACTTTGCTGAATCCAAATTTCTAAATGGAATGTGTCTCTTCAGGACAACAGATTTTGCAAGAGAAATCACTAATAAATACCAAGGACCCCAGAGTCCTTGAATCCATTTTATGCTAGGTACACACTATGTAGGGAAATTAATCATGTATTCTAACACGAATAGACAGAGCAATCATTACCCATTTTCATCTGAAAATCCAGAACTTAGGCTTTTAGTAAGAAAAGGTCATGGTTTTGTCCTTTGTTCCCCACAGGACACTTTTTGAAGAAGCTCTACTGTAGCATTGAATGTTATGCTAAAGTGTTACATGCTAAAATGTGATGATATGAGAATCATATAGGCATATAAAGTAGGAAAAGAGCTACTCTGTCAGGTCACTTGATATGGGGGGATGTCATTTTCTCATCAAGTCATTACATTACAAAGCACTTTGTGATAAATTTACCCACAGATTCTGTGTAAAGAGAAGGGTGAATTCAAAGTGCAGAAGAGTAGCCTCTGACTGTAATTAGGTGGTTTTGTTTCCCAGTGAACTCAATATTCCCATTATTAAATGAAACCATGTGTTCATAGACTCCTGCTTAGAGTAGTGGTCTCCAGAAGAAACCAGAGAGCTTGAAGAAATGACAGCAAGTCTTTCATTGGAAACTTAGATGCATGTATTATTCTTATGAAGCCAATTCTGTACCAAAGTGAGCAACGTGTTGTCTTCTACTTATCTCATAGGAGTACATTTTGAAACAGGTTTATAAGAATCTCCAGAAACTGCTTCACCTCAGAAAAGAGCAGGAAAGGAGGAATGTGGAATTTAGAATTTCTGGAATCACATACACTTCAGAATACTCGACAGAAGGTATCTCAGCATCTTGCTCTTTTATTTCCCAAGTTGTCTAACTTTGAAACACAGAGGATAATCAAGATCCTTATAAGAACTATAAAACTTAAAAGCAAGAGAGAGAAGCACAATTAATAGGGGTGTTCCAAAGAAATCAGCTAAACTGGTGGCTTTGAAACATTTTTCCTGTGATAACTATAAAAAATCCATTTGATATGACAACCCAGTGCACACTTGCAGATACATATACATTTACTTTTACTGTGTGTGCTGATTCACAAATGTTCTTTTGTTTCTATTTCATTTAAAAAAATTGCTTAGAATCTATTAAGTTACTATAATGACCAGTTATAGGGGTCAATCTGCTGTTTGGAAAACATTGAGTTCTACTACTGAAAAAAAAGTTCATGATAGACACAAAAAGCTAGTAGCTCATTTTATATATCTGGGCAACTATAACATGTGAAGGAAGCATGTAGAAAGGGTACGCTTTCCAAAGTGTTCCACCTGGCCTGAACAATGTAACCTGTTTTAATATTAAGCCTTTATAGACACCTTAGATTAATACAGGATACTTTGCCTGGTTTTCTCTGATAACAAAACATGGGTTTGATCACAAAGAAATGCCAAGGGGAAGAGCTTATTTTTCAAGAAAATGGAAGAATGATTGGGAACGATAGGAAAAACCTGACCCTGTGGAAATAATGGAGGGTTTTCCAGGGACACAGAGAGAGAATTTACCTGGCAGGTGATGACCAGGCTCAGGATGATCAGGGAATCCTGAATAGCCAGGAGAAGTATGCATTTTAATGAGCCACTGAAGCAGTATTCCACCTCCAAGGATGGAAAAAATGAGAGAAAAGAGAGGCTCTTTCAGGGTTGGCTTGTTTTTCTTTTTACTGGAGAAGATGAATACTAAAATGTTATAATCAAGAAAGATGAGTTCAGAGGAGATGACAGGATGCATATTTAGCTGGAGCTTTGCGGAAAAGAATTAAAAATAGGGATTTTACTCTTTAGGTGAAGAAGTAAGTGACTGGAAATGCAGTTTAACTAGTTTGAGACTAGAATTCCCTGAGTGGAATAAATTTTAAAGTAATGGTTTCACTTTTTTTCTGATCCCAGTCTACCAAATAGTTTCAGAGAAAGTGATGTACGGAATATTTGGGGCTCCATGATTAAAAAGATAGCAATACATTCAGATATGTACATATATGAGATGGTGAAAAGTCTAGAATAAATGTTCTATTAAGAACCCCAAAGGACCTGGATGCACTCATCTTAGTGAAGCAAATGCTAAAAAGAGACAGTTTGTATCTACAAATGTAAGTTCTTTTGTATAGAAAAGGATAACACGATGTTATGATTTGAATGAGTTGCAAACACATCAAAAGACATGATCCTTCATGAAGAGGATGACTGAAGACGTATAATACCATCTCCAACTTTAGGACTCTGTAATTCTAGATATCTACCTCATAGTATCATTGGTAAGATAAAATGAAATATATATTTAAAATATATAACATCTATATATACAGTAATTAGAATATGATAAATAATAATTGATAATTATGATTAAACTGATACATTTCAATTTACTAGTAGGTTTTGGAAACCTCCTTAAAACTTTAAAAATTAAAGTTGTTTTTCTGGTCTAGTAAAAAATAATTAAATCCTCAGTTAAAATTTTTAAAAGTGAATTTTCTAGTGAATTGAATTATTTGGGTTACTTTAACAAAGATTTTCTTAATTCAGTCACAAAATCACTGACGAATTTTTGTAAAGGGACCAGTATAGAAAGGAATTCAGGTTTGAAGTTTGAATATATACATATATATATATACAGACAGAGAGCGAGCGAGTGAGAGAGAGAGAGATTGACAAAGCAATTAGTACAATGCTTGGCACATCACTGACAACAATAATAATTAATTTGATAATAAGACATTTCACAAATATGTTTACTTAGCCAATTAAGGCTAAATATGTCAGCAGAATGTCCAGAGGAGACAGTTACAAATACCACAGGGAAACAACTACTACATTCGGAAAATACCATTGATTATATTAAATTATCTTTAGGGATTTATTTTCATTTCAAGCTGATGATATCTGTTTCTCTGAAAGAATGGGACCTAGATACCAATATATCTGCAACTGTGTCAACATAAATGGATTTTAGGGTGTAATTAGGTAGGGGTGATTTTTGCCTGCTTTCTTTTCCTTTCTGTCAGAGAGTTTTCTTTGTGAGCAACTAATAATTATGTAAACTTATGTCATTATGACTTCCTTTCTTGCCAGATATGTGCAGAGCAACTGACATAATGCACAATAGTCATTACTTACATGGTATGAACACCCACACCATTACACTTGCATAGAGTCTAAAAAGGACACTTTACCATTATGATTATGATTTTGTTTGTTTGAGTCTTATTTAAGGTAGATACTGACAGAAAACCAAGTATGGATAAATTGTATATACACTGTTTTAAAATTGCCTGCTGAATGTAAAGGAACACTGATAGTTTCATATATGAACTTGATTGTGTCACAGGATGTCCAGCTATCTAGTTAAATATTATTTTCAGGTTTGGCTGTGACAGTGTTTCCAAAAGAGACTTGTTTTTGAATTGGTAGACAAAGTAAAGTAGATTGCTCTCCTCAATGTGGTTGGGCATCATATAAGCTTCTTGAGGCCTGAAGAGAACAAGAAGAAGGAAGGAAGGTTGAAATCACTTTCTGCCTGACCACATGAGCCTAGGCATCAACCTTCTTCTTCCCTTGCACTCCTGCTTCTCAGGCTTTCACACCCAGACAGGAGTCTATACCACTGGCTGTCAACTTTTCAGATCTGCAAACTCTGACATTCCTGAATATCCAGCTTTGAAACTACAGATAAGACTTCTCAGCATTCATAGTCACATGAGCTGCTTCATTATAATAAATCTCTTTATGTAAGTATGCTTCTAAGTCGCTTCAGTTGTGTCTGACTCTGGGCGACCCCATAGACGGTAGCCCACCAGGCTCCCCCGTCCCTGGGATTCTCCAGGCAAGAACACTGGAGTGGGTTTCCATTTCCTTCTCCAATGCATGAAAGTGAGAAGTGAAAGTGAAGTCACTCAGTCGTGTCCAACTCTTTGCGACCCCATGAACTGCAGCCTACCAGGCTCCTCCGTCCATGGGATTTTCCAGACAAGAGTACTGGAGTGGGGTGCCATTGTCTTCTCTGTTATGTAAGTATACACAAGTATAAATATAAGGTATTATATATTATCATGTGTAATATATATAATTATATGTTAGGGTCTGTTCCTTTAGAGAAACTTGACTAATAAAAACACATAAGACATGAAAGATACATACATAAGATACCCACATAAGATATGGAAGATGTAGCAAGTCTCTAGACAACAGGAACCTGCAGGAATAAAAGTTGAAGGAGCACTTGACATTTTCCCATGCTTATAAATTATTTCTGAAGAGACAGATAGTCTGAAATTTCTGGAAATTAACTAAAATCTGGGTTTGCCCCAGCTGAAAAGCTTTGACTTTAGTTATGTTGCACTGCTTATTGTTTTGTCAAAGTAGGAGTTCTAACAGGTGGAACTTCAGTGGACTAAGGTGGATTCATTTAGTGGATTCATTAAGTGGACATACGGATTCATTTAGCTTGTGGCTGTTGGACTGCACCCCATAGGCCTACAAGGCTTGTACTTGCCCAACTTCAAGATTGAAGAAAGAGCTCAGAGTCAGCAACAGACATCAATGGTTTAATGGATGGGATGGAGGATCTTACAGGTCTGAAACAAAGTCCTGGGGCAACAACCCACCATATGCAGCAGAAGTGAGCAGGACATGACTAGCTGCAGTCCTTACTCCAGGAGGGAGGGGGAGATTACCAGTACAGGAGGAATTGATTGCAGGTTGGTTCATGTGTTACCAGGGAAAAGAGCAGAAGAGCACAACCCTCACTCCCTCTTTGTTAAGCTATCATCAGGTGGAGATTTTCTAATTTAAAGGTTAGGGAAAACACTGGATGGGGCAGGGGGCAATACGTAGGAAGGTCAGTCATGTGAGTAGGTGTAGGTGAAGTAGGGACTGGTCAAGCAGGGGATGTATAGAGAGCAAGAGAACAGCCATCTTGGGAGGCCTGATCACACACTCCACCCCTATGTGTCTTGCATGACCCTTAGAATCTTGGCCTGGCCCTCTTCTGAGACATCCCTGGGATCAGGTACATAGACGGGAACTGCAATCAGATACACCAAATACAACACAGTCACCAGAAGCTAAATAATATCAAGAGTAAGATACCTAGTAGGACCAGAACAGTGAGTCACCAGGATGTGGGCAAATTTGGGAGCCAAGCACTCAGCAGGTCAATGGAGAGGGAGTCAGTAGCAACAGCTTCTTGACAAACTGTGGTTTTCACAAACCCAGAGCCACCCATGGGGAGGGGAAGGCCCTAGTTCTAGAAGAAACATTCTGGTAGTCTAGCAAGGAGTTAGCTGTCACCCTAAGTCTGACACCCAGGTTATATTGGGTGCTATTAGGAGTGAATCCCTTTAGGTCTTTCCGAATAAAACAGTTAAACCCTCTAGTTGGACTGGTGTGTCCAGAAGTCAGCCTATTCCATTCTACACAGCATAGCTCTGGGGTGCTCATGGGCAGTCAGTTGTACAGTGGCATTTATTGAAGGGGGTCCTTCTAATATACTTGTGGGACAGGAAGATGGTGAGAGTCTTTTTCCTCCATTGTTCATCATCCCCACATAGTCACATTAGCTGGATCAATTTCAATGGAAGTACAGAGGATGACAATGGCATCTCGCTATGGACCCCACAATTAGACTCATTTTGCAATAAGACCATGGTTGCTTCCCAGTCCTTGAGGAGATTTTCTTCACTCAGGCTAGGGGTGAAATGTAAGGCATCTAACAGGTTCAACACAGGGAGATCATAACCATTAAACTAAATAAAAGCAGTACTTGCATTTTGAGATCTCACACTGCCTGTAGTTTTTGTCCTGGTATGCCATACAGTCCAGAAACTCAAGTTTTCAGTAATAACAGGAACATATTGAAAATCATGTCTCCAAAGGCCACCTGGTTTTATCTCGGATGTCTGAGCCACAGGTTACCCCAGTTTCACTCTGAGATGCACTCCCCTCCACAATGGCTTCTCAGAGGGCTCAGTGGTACAGAGTCTACCTGCCAGTGCTAGAGATATAGGAGATGCTAGTTTGATCCCTAGGTCAGGAAGATCCCCTGGAGGTGGAAATGGTACCCCACACCAGTATTCTTGCCTGGAAGATTCCACGGACAGAGGAGCCTGGCAGGTTACAGTCCATAAAACTGCAGAGTGGGACGTGACTTAGCGACTGAGAAGGCACACCCCTCCACATTGGCCAGAGAAATGTACAATGCATGCTCGATAGGCCACAAACCAGACCACTCTGGTCAATAAAGTTTAAATTAGAGTCGGACACGACACAGCGACTGAACTGAACTGAACTGAACTGAAGCTGGAATGACTTCCCTATACCTCCACATGTGAAGATTTTTCCTTCATTTCCCCTTTCCATAGGCTAAAGTATATAAACCTTGAAGTCACAGTGAAAGTTGCCTGTCTGCCCTGGGTCCAGATTGTGTCCTTCTTGCTGTGCTAGGCCTCCTTCATATGTGCCTAGTTATCTACGTTGGGGGAAAGCTGATCAGATACTGTGTGAATAAGCTTTGATGTTGACGGGGAAACATTTTAGAGGTTATTCATTTTATCCCTGATACTGAACTGTTACATACCCACTGTACATATACATCATGAGTAGTTCTACTCTGTGACAACTTGACTAGATAATTTTCATTTCCTCCTGAACATCAGGGCAAAAGAGAGGCTAACACAATAGCTTTCATAAATATAGACCTCAGTTAGCAAGAATATAATTTAATATCTGCTGAAATAGACTTTTCTGTCTAAAATTACCCTCATCTCCACCAAACATAGTCAATTCAAGACTAATTTGTTTGGAAAATAAGTCTGGTCAGTTGACTATTATAGGCTCCTCCAAACTGGCTGTGGTAGAATTCTCCAGAGGAAATCTGAGACTGAATTCTTCAAAGGCCACTCAAGGACAGTAGAGCCATGCCAAAGACCTGCCATCAGGCTCTGCCTTGGAGGATTTCTCTCTTCTTGAGGTCCCCAAAATATTGAGATTGCCACACATGCCAGGAGATGGTCTTTCCGGTCCCCATGATAAGGCTGCTCAGAATCCAAGAGTCTTCAATTTCTGAGAGACCAGGAAGAAAGAAAAGAAAAGATTTTCAATTCTACTCATAGGTATAGTTTACCAAATTGCTGTAAGCCATAAGTAGTTTGAGGGAAGGGCTTCCCTGTATCTAGAAAACACTGATCAAAACTAGAAATGTTCTAGACAAAAGCCATAAAAATCATTAACCATCCAGATATTAATGTTCCAATATGTTATCCTCTTCGAAATGACCCAGACAGTCAATGAATCTTCTTCACTTAACTTAGTTTAGTTGTGTTGCTGCTGCTGCTAAGTTGCTTCAGTCGTGTCCGACTCTGTGCAACCCCATAGATGGCAGCCCACCAGGCTCCCCTGTCCCTGGGATTCTCCAGGCAAGACCACTGGAGCGGGTTGCCATTTCCTTCTCCAATGCATGAAAGTGAAAAGTGAAAGTGAAGTCGCTCAGTCATATCTGACCCTCAGCGACCCAACGGACTGCAGCCTTCCAGGCTCCTCCATCCAAGGGATTTTCCAGGCAAGAGTACTGGAGTGGGGTGCCATTGCCTTCTCTTTAGTTGTGTTAGGTAGTTAGAATAGGGAAGAGGAGCCCAAAATGAAAGTGGCTAAAAGACAAGGAAGGGAAAAGCCTGCGAAAATAGAACAGAGGAAGGTCAAAGGAAGGTCTGAGGACCAGAGTGAGGACTTCAGATAGAACAGCACTCCTGGTTAAGCCTAATTTGCATAGGGCAGGCCCAGCAGGAAGGAAAAAACATATAAAAAGAGGAGCCAAATGGCTCTCTCTCTCCCCCACATGCTGGGGCACTCTTTGCGTCTTTGGATCGACATGCCCTCATGCCTCGAAGATGGATTTTCCTGCTATCTTCTAAATAAAATAGAGCTGTAACACTGAGTTGTAACACTGATTTGTCTAAGAGATATAACACGGTCCACTCAAGACCTGAGAGCTATAATATGTTCTGTCTAAGACCCGAGAGCTGTGACATGCCGAGGGTTTTTTTTTTTTTTAATAGTATATGTTTAGTTTTATCTACCAGTTTTCCACTTTATATTCTCAGTAGAAGTTCATGAGAGTTTCAGTTGCTCCACAACCTCACAAATACTTAGTATTGTCTGTTAGCCATTTTTGTGGGTTTGTAATAGTATTTCATTGTAGTTTTATTTTATTATTTTTTTAATTTTAATTTTTACTTTATTTTACTTTACAATACTGTATTGGTCTTGCCATACATTGACATGAATCCACCACGTGTGTACATGCATTCCCAAACATGAACCCCCTCCCACCTCCCTCCCCATAACATCCGTCTGGGTCATCCCCATGCACCAGCCCCAAGCATGCTGTATCCTGCATCAGACATAGACTGGCGATTCGTTTCTTACATGATAATATACATGTTTCAATGCCATTCTCCCAAATCATCCCACCCTCTCCCTCTCCCTCTGAGTCCAAGAGTCGGCTCTACACATCTGTGTCTCTTTTGCTATCTTGCATACAGGGTCAGCATTGCCATCTTTCTAAATTCCATATATATGTGTTAGTATACTGTATTGGTGTTTTTCTTTCTGGCTTACTTCACTCTGTATAATCGGCTCCAGTTTCATCCACCTCCTTAGAACGGATTCAAATGTATTCTTTTTAATGGCTGAGTAATACTCCATTGTGTATATGTACCACTGCTTTCTTATCCATTCATCTGCTGATGGACATCTAGGTTGTTTCCATGTCCTCGCTATTATAAACAGTGCTGCGATGAACATTGGGATACATGTGTCTCTTTCAATTCTGGTTTCCTCGGTGTGTATGCCCAGAAGTGGGATTGCTGGGTCATAAGGCAGTTCTGTTTGCAATTTTTTAAGGAATCTCCACACTGTTCTCCATAGTGGCTGTACTAGTTTGCATTCCCACCAACAGTGTAGGAGAGTTCCCTTTTCCCCACACCCTCTCCAGCATTTATTGCTAGCAGACTTTTGGATCACAGACATTCTGACTGGTGTGAAGTGGTACCTCATTGTGGTTTTGATTTGCATTTCTCTGATAATGAGTGATGTTGAGCATCTTTTCATGTGTTTCTAAGCCAACCATATGTCTTCTTTGGAGAAATGTCTATTTAGTTCTTTGGCCCATTTTTTGATTGGGTCGTTTATTTTCCTGGAATAAGGTTGCATAAGTTGTTTGTATATTTTTGAGATAAGTTGTTTGTCAGTTGCTTCATTTGCTATTGTTTTCTCCCATTCAGAAGGCTGTCTTTTCTCCTTGTTTATTTTTTCCTTTATTGTGCAGAAGCTTTTAATTTTAATTAGATCCCATTTGTTTATTTTTGCTTTAATTTCCAGAATTCGGGGGGGGGGGGTGTGGATCATAGAGGATCCTGCTGTGATGTATGTCTGAGAGTGTTTTGCCTATGTTCTCCTCTAGAAGTTTTATAGTTTCTGGTCTTACATTTAAAGTTGCAGGATATAAAATCAACACACAGAAATCTCTTGCATTCCTATACACTAATAATGAGAAAGTAGAAAAAAAAAAAAGGAAACAATTCCATTCACCATTGCAATGAAAAGAATAAAATACTTAGGAATATATCTACCTAAAGAAACTAAAGACCTATATATAGTAAACTATAAAACACTGGTGAAAGAGATCAAAGAGGACACTAATAGATGGAGAAATATACCATGTTCATGGATCGGAAGACTCAATATAGTGCAAATGGGTATACTACCCAAAGCAATCTATAGATTCAGTGCAATCCCTATCAAGCTACCAGCGATATTTTTTCACAGAACTAGAACAAATAATTTCAAGATTTGTATGGAAATACAAAAAACCTCGAATAGCCAAAGCAATCTTGAGAAATAAGAATGGAACTGGAGGAATCAACTTGCCTGACTTCAGGCTCTACTACAAAGCCACAGTCATCAAGACAGTATGGTACTGGCACAAAGACAGAACTATAGATCAGTAGAACAAAATAGAAAGCCCAGAGATAAATCCACACACATATGGACACCTTATCTTTGACAAAGGAGGCAAGAATATACAATGGAGTAAAGACAATCTCTTTAACAAGTGGTGCTGGGAAAACTGGCCAACCACTAGTAAAAGAATGAAACTAGATCACTTTCTAACACCACACACAAAAATAAACTCAAAATGGAGTAAAGATCTAAATGTAAGACGGAGGGGGTTTTAATGTCTGTCACTCCAAATCTTTGTCATGATGAGACAAAAAACCGAGGAGAATACACTCGCCTGACAGCTGCAAGTTACCAAAATTCTATTTCTGCTTTATTGACTATGCCAAAGCCTTTGACTGTGTGGATCACAATAAACTGTGGAAAATTCTGAAAGAGATGGGAATACAGACCACCTGACCTGCCTCTTGAGAAACCAAATGCAGGTCAGGAAGCAACAGTTAGAACTGGACATGGAACAACAGACTGGTTCCAAATAGGAAAAGGAGTACGTCAAGGCTGTATATTGTCACCCTGCTTATTTAACTTCTATGCAGAGTACATCATGAGAAATGCTGGGCTAGAAGAAGCACAAGCTGGAATCAAGATTGCCGGGAGAAATATCAATAACCTCAGATATGCAGATGACACCACCCTTATGGCAGAAACTGAACAGGAACTAAAAAGCCTCTTGATGAAAGTGAAAGAGGAGAGTGAAAAAGTTGGCTTAAAGCTCAACATTCAGTAAACAAAGATCATGGCATCTGGTCCCATCACTTCATGGCAAATAGATGGGGAAACAGTGGAAAAAATGTCAGACTTTATTTTTCTGGGCTCCAAAATCACTGCAGATGGTGACTGCAGCCATGAAATTAAAAGGCGCTTACTCCTTGGAAGAAAAGTTATGACCAACGTAAATAGCATATTAAAAAGCAGAGACATTACTTTGCCAACAAAGGTCCATCTGGTCAAGGCTATGGTTTTTCCAGTGGTCATGTATGGATGTGAAAGTTGGACTGTGAAGCAAGCTGAGCACCGAAGAATTGATGCAATTCTTGGATCTTCTTAAACTGCAAGGAGATCCAACCAGTGCATTCTGAAGGAGGTCAGTCCTGGGTGTTCTTTGGAAGGACTGATGCTAAAGCTGAAACTCCAACACTTTGGCCACCTTACCTGAAGAGTTGACTCATTGGAAAAGACTCTGATTCTGGGAGGGATTGGGGGCAGGAGGAGAAAGGGACAACAGAGGATGAGATGGCTGAATGGCATCACCAACTCGATGGACATGAGTTTGAGTGAACTCTGGGAGTTGGTGATCGACAGGGAGGCTGGCATGCTGTGATTCGTGGGGTGGCAAAGAGTCGGACATGACTGAGCAACTGAACTGAACTGATTATAGATAGACATTCCCAAAACATATATAGTATTTTAAAGCATTTTAAAAGGCCTTGTTTTTTCTTCTCTTCTTCACTCTCAGGGATCAGAGATAAAAGTTCCTGAGATCCCAGGTAGATCATTTACATCTCAACAGCACAAAAGAGAAATACTAATTTCTCCTAGAAAGCTAAATTCTTCTAACTGAAAGTGCAAAAAGACTAGGTTCGGAATGTCAAAAAATTCCCATCATGGCCATTTTCAGGGATTTTTTTTTTTTTTTTAGTTTCAACAAATAACAGTAAAAGATGATACATACCATTCATGCATATTCACATGTCTCACTTCCACAGGAACCAGAATCAGCATTCAAGCTAACCTTCACCTAGGCTGTTAAGTCAGCCTCTGTGGCCTTTCTTAATACCAAAAGAAAAGGCCAGCCCAAACTGCAGCCACTTCTTTTTTCCTCACTGGAAAAGTGGCCAATATCTCCCCAGCAGCCTTAGGGATGTCTATAAGTTCTATATGTTTCCCAGCTCCCATTCATCACACAGCCCCACAGACTAGCAGAGAGCCACACCAGGACCACCCTTGCAACTTCCAGGCCCTACATGGAATGCAGGAAAATAGCCCCTGCAACTTTTCATTTCCAGTCCTTACTTCTCAACATCTTAGCTCTCACAGGAGTCTCCTCAGTCTCCAGGCTGCTCTGCCAATTGCTAGGCTGCATTCTGCAGACTTTCATGCCCTGTACTTGCACAGCTTCTAGACCAAAGAAAAAGCCTGGAGTCAGGGAAAGAGACATCAGTGGTTTAGTGGATGGAGGAATTTACATGTCTGAAGCAAGGTCCTATAATGACACTCCACTGTGTGTGGCAGAAGGCAGGCAGGATGTAGAGGCAGGCTTTGTTCCTGGAGGAAGAGGTAGGTAACCAGTCATAGAGGGAATTGAAGTCTGTAGGGAAATTGGCAAAGGAGCACAAACCTCACTTTCCCTTTCGTAAGCTATCTCAGTGGAGATGACCTAAAGGTCAGAACAATCTCTAGCTGGGGTGGGGACAAGAATGTCAGTTATGTGAGTGGGTTGTAGATGAAGCTAGGTCTGGTAGAGCAGGGGATGTACAGAGAGCAAGATAACAGCCATCATGGGTGCCTGAAGGTACAGTGACTTAGAGCAGAGAAAGAATATTGAAACAAACCTCTTATGGTTACATCCATTGTGTCTAAGAATTTGACACAAGATATAGTGGAATTACAATGGCACCATTTTCTTTCATCATTCAACAAAGAAACTACTACTTTTACTGCAACCAACTTTTGACTTATTGTATGCATAGGGCTTCCCTGGTGGTTCAGCTGGTGAAGAATCCGTCTGCAATGTAGGAGACCCTGATTCGATTCCTGGACTGGGAAGTTCCCCTGGAGAAGGGGTAGGCTACCGTCTCCTGTATTCTTGGACTTCCCTGGTGGCACAGATGGTAAAGAATCTACCTGCAATGTGGGAGACATTGGTTTGATCCCTGGGTCAGGAAGATCCCCTGGAGGGAGGCATAGCAACCCATTCCAATATTCCTGCTGGGAGAATCTGCATGGACAGAGGAGCTGGGCAGGCAACAATTCATGGGGTCACAAAGAGTCAGACATGACTGAGTGATTGAGCACAGCACAGCACTGTACCCATATTAATAACATCAAAAGCTCTCCAATTTTGTAAACTCCTTTTGGAAACTGCAAAGGCAATTGAGATCTTTGATATGATAAAATGTTTCTTGACCAAGCAAAGTTGTAAATGTAAGAAAACGTTATCCTCAATGGTGAAAAATTGAAAGCATTTCCCCTGAAGTCAGGAACAAGGCAAGGGTGCCCACTTTCACCACCGCTATTCAACATAGTTTTGGAAGTTATGGCCACAGCAATCAGAGCAGAAAAAGAAATGAAAGGAATCCAAATTGGAAAAGAAGTAGTAAAACTCTCACTGTTTGCAGATTACATGATCCTCTACACAGAAAACCCTAAAGACTCCACCAGAAAATTACTAGAGCTAATCAATGAATATAGGAAAGTTGCAGGATATAAAATCAACACACAGAAATACCTTGCATTCTTACACACTAATAATGAGAAAATAGAAATAGAAATTAAGAAAACAATTCCATTCAACATTGCAACGAAAAGAATAAAATGTTTAGGAATATATCTACCTAAAGAAACTAAAGATCTATAGGTAGAAAACTATAAAACACTGGTGAAAGAAATCAAAGAGGACACTAATAGATGGAGAAATATACCATGTTCATGGATTGGAAGAATCAGTATACTGAAAATGAGTATACTAGCCAAAGCAATCTATAGATTCAATGCAATCCCTATCAAGCTACCAACTGTATTTTTTCACAGAGCTAGAACAAATAATTTCACAATTTGTATGGAAATACAAAAAGCCTTGGATAGTCAAAGCAATCTTGAGAAAGAAGAATGGAACTGGAGGAATCAACCTCCCTGACTTCAGGCTCTACTACAAAGCCACAGTCATCAAGACAGCATGGTACTGGCACAAAATGGAACAAAATAAAAAGCCCAGAGATAAATCCACAAACATATGGATGCCTTATCTTTGACAAAAGAGGCAAGAATATACTATGGAGAAAAGACAATCTCTTTAACAAGTGGTGCTGGGAAAACTGGCCAACCACTTGTAAAAGAATGAAACTAGAACACTTTCTAACACCATACACAAAAATAAACTCAAAATGGATTAAAGATCTAAATGTAAGACCAGAAACTATAAAACTCCTAGAGGAGAACATAAGCAAAACACTCTAACACAAATCAAAGCAGGAACCTCTATGACCCACCTCATGGAATATTGGAAATAAAAGCAAAAATAAACAAATGGGATCTAATTAAAATTAAAAGCATCTGCACAACAAAGGAAACTATAAGCAAGGTGAAAAGACAGCCTTCAGAATGGGGAAAAATAATAGCAAATGAAGCAACTGACAAACAACTAATCTCAAAAATATACAAGCAACTCTTGCAGCTCAATTTCAGAAAAATAAACGACCCAATCAAAAAATGGGCCAAAGAACTAAACAGACATTTCTCCAAAGAAGACATACAGATGGCTAACAAACACATGTAAAGATGCTAAACATCACTCATTAACAGAGAAATGCAAATCAAAACCACAATGAGGTACCATTTCATGCCAGTCAGAATGGCTGCGATCCAAAAATCTACAAGCAATAAATGCTGAAGAGGGTGTGGAGAAAAGGGAACCCTCTTACACTGTTGGTGGGAATGCAAACTAGTACAGCCACTATGGAGATTCCTTAAAAAACTGGAAATAGAACTGCCTTATGACCCAGCAATCCCACTTCTGGGCATACACACCGAGGAAACCAGAATTGAAAGAGACACGTGTACCCCAATGTTCATTGCAGCACTGTTTATAATAGCCAGGACATGGAAGCAACCTAGATGTCCATCAGCAGATGAAGGGATAAGAAAGCAGTGGTACATATGCACAATGGAGTATTACTCAGCCATTAAAAAGAATACATTTGAATCAGTTCTAATGAGGTGGATGAAATTGGAGCCTATGATACAGAGTGAAGTAAGCCAGAAAGAAAAACACCAATACAGTATACTAACACATATATATGGAATTTAGAAAGATGGTAATGATAACCCCAAATGTGAGACAGCAAAAGAGACACAGATGTACAGAACAGTCTTTTGGACCCTGTAGGAGAGGAAGAGGGTGGGATGATTTTGGAGAATGGCATTGAAACACGTATAATACCATGTATGTAACGAATCACCAGTCCAGGTTCGATGCAGGATACAGGATGCTTGGGGCTGGTGCACTGGGATGACCCAGAGTATGGTATGGGCAGGGAGGCGGGCAGGGATTTCAGGATGGGCAACACGTGTACCCCCGTGGTGGATTCATGTTGATATATGGCAAAACCAATACAATATTGTAAAATAAAAAAAAAAAAAGAAAATATGGGCCATCTGGGTTCTTGGCAACAAATCTGGTTTGCTACTCTTGCAACAAGTTCTTCCGCCATTGTAACCCATGGGCATCAGGTGAAATAAAGGATACTGCCAGCAATCTTCAAATAATTCTTATCCACTGGCTCAGTTCAGTTCAGTTCAGTTCATTTCAGTCGCTCAGTCGTGTCTGACTCTTTGCAACCCCATGAATCGCAGCACACCAGGCTTCCCTGTCCATCACCATCTCCCAGAGTTCACTCAGACTCACGTCCATCGAGTCAGTGATGCCATCCAGCCATCTCATCCTCTGTCGTCCCCTTCTCCTCCTGCCCCCAATCCCTCCCAGCATCAGAGTTTTTTCCAATGAGTCAACTCTTCGCATGAGGTGGCCAAAGTACTGGAGCTTCAGCTTTAGCATCAGTCCTTCCAAAGAAATCCCAGGGTTGATCTCCTTCAGAATGGACTGATTGGATCTCCTTGCAGTCCAAGGGACTCTCAAGAGTCTTCTCCAACACCTCAGTTCAAAAGCATCAATTTTTTGGCACTCAGCCTTCACAGTCCAACTCTCACATCCATACATGACCACAGGAAAAACCATAGCCTTGACTAGAAGGACCTTTGTTGGCAAAGTAATGTCTCTGCTTTTCAATATGCTATTTACGTTGGTCATAACTTTTCTTCCAAGGAGTAAGCGTCTTTTAATTTCATGGCTGCAGTCACCATCTGCAGTGATTTGGGAGCCCAGAAAAATAAAATCTGACACTGTTTCCACTCTTTCCCCACCTATTTTCCATGAAGTGATGGGACCAGATGCCATGATCTTTGTTTTCTGAATGTTGAGCTTTAAGCCAACTTTTTCGCTCTCCTCTTTCACTTTCATCAAGAGGCCTTTTCGCTCCTCTTCAGTTTCTGCCATAAGGGTGGTGTCATCTGCATATCTGTCCACTGGCTCAAAAGTCACCAATTAAAGTTTTGTCAAAAGAATGTTCTAATATATAGATAATATATGTCTTAATACTTAAAAAAATCTTAATGATATTTGAATAAAATTCAGGCATAAATTCCACCTTAAGAAGAAAAATGTTCAACTTGAAGAATAGTTTGACAACAAAGAGTTTATTAATTACTTGGATTAATTAGTAAAATGCTTAAGCCATATGAATAAAATTCATTTTATTATTCAATATTATCCATTCAGCCACCTCAAATTGCTACCCTAAGGTTACTACTAAATGAATTTGCCATTGTATAATGAAGTATTGATGGCAACAAATAATTGGGCTTTCTTGTGCTGGAGGAAATGCTTCTTAGTGCCAAATCCTGTTCATTTCCCTGTAGGTAAAATCTGGCTCACAGGAGCAGGGTCAAATTTTTCTGAAGGTTAATTATTGATAAATGACTTTAAAGCTGATTTATGAATTTCTCTTTCTTTACTACATTTCAGATTATAGATGACCTGAAATTTGTCAAAGACAATATTGTGAACAAATGAAATGCTTCAGATCTAATCCCCTCATGAAGTCCTCTAGAATCCTGTTAATCATTAATGCATAAGTATCAATGTCCAACAGCTTTTATGTAATTTGCTACTTGTCTGAACTAGTATTTTCAATATTATCATAAAAAAGCAATTGAAATCAATAGAAATAAAAAATAAAATGCAAGTCACCAGATGAAACATCATTTCCAAAATTTAACTTCATCTTTAAAACAAAAACATTGGCTTTTTTTAAAAAATGCACGTTTGAATGAAATTGAGGTTTAGTTTATTTTGTGTTGCTTTTTAGAGTTATTTAAACTGTATTAAAGCAATGGCACCCCACTCCAGTACTCTTGCCTGGAAAATCCCAGGGATGGAAGAGCCTGGAAGGCTGCAGTCCATGGGGTCCCTGAGGGTCGGACATGACTGAGCGGCTTCACTTTCATTTTTCACTTTCATGCATTGGAGAAGGAATTGGCAACCCACTCCAGTGTTCTTGCTTGGAGAATCCCAGGGACGGTGTAGCCTGGTGGGCTGCCATCTATGGGGTCTCACAGAGTTGGCACGACTAAAGCAACTTAGCAGCACCAGTAGCAAACTGTATTAAAATGAAATCAACAGAGATGTTGCCTTTGTAAGGATAAGTTTTCAATCCATGTGAAGGATACTAATTTCAGACTCAGTAAAATAAACTGCAGATGTATGTTCCTGGTACTTGGAAACGTTTTTGTCTACTCTTTGTCTAATTCATTATTTTACGTAGGTTTCAAATCAATCCTTAATTTTTGAGAAAAGTGTTTTCTGACTGCCTTTGACCAGGTAAATTTGCCTATTTTATATTCTCTCATAACCAATTATCAGCCCTTCAGAGTACTTATCATAGTGAAGTCAAGGTAACTTAGTCATGTCCAACTCTTTGCAACCTCATGGACTATACAGTCCATGGAATTCTCCAGGCCAGAAAACTGGAATGGGTAGCCTTTTTCTTCTCCAGGGGATCTTCCCAACCCAAGGATTGAACCCAGATCTCCACAGTGCGGGTGGGTTCTTTACCAGCTGAGCCAGATTTTTTAACTAATATGTTCTTTTACTGCCTACAATTTCCATGAGAGCAGGGACTCTGCCTGATTTTTTTTTTTATCACCTTCTTCTTAGCACCTAGAAAAATGACTGCACGTGGTAGAAAGATATAAAATTTTTATTTAAGAATGATGAAATCTTATCAAATAGAAAGCTTATTGAAGCTGAGAACAAAGATATGTAGTTGTGTGGTGGAGAAGACTAACATATTCTGGGAGACATGACTATATCCTTCAAGTTTCTAGGCCATTGATTTGCTCAGGTTCTAGAGATAGACAGTCAGGTAGACAGATATACTCAGGAAAACTGCAGAACATGTTAGACTAGATAATTATATTGAGCCCTTAAAGTGAGATCCATTGTGGTAGTCTTTAATACTTTACTATTACCTATGCATACAAATATACATATATTTTACATGTATATACAAAAATACATATATTACATAAATATATGTTTAAATGTTCTATGTAAGTGTAAAAGCACATTATCTTCAGTGCATCATGATTCTTATGTGTACATTCTAAGCATCCTATAAAATAAAGTGCATACAATTATCCCAAAATAATTATGTTTGTGAACTGCTTTTCCCATGTTTCCATTCATGACTGCTAAGAGACATGACAGTTTTCCAACTCTTTACCACGGAGCTCTAAAGTTGGAAAACTATTCTTTCAGTTCAATAGAAAAGTGTTTATTTTTTCCCCTAAACTATGAAGAATATAATCTTACTATCCAAGCTGTTTAACATGAACCGATTTTCCCAAGATATAAACAAATACTTTTCTGACAATTTTTTTTTATTTTTGCTTTTAACTAACTATATAACACCACTAATAAATAAAGTGCCAAGATTAAAAACATCACTAGTAACTAGTTATTTTGAAAATCTGGCTAGTATATGCATGATTTTTACCATATTATGAACAGTAGGTGATTTTGTCAGCTGGACTTTTTACAGCGTGTTCAAGATGTTCTCTTGTTGGGGGAACCGTAATGAGTCAGACAGGATTTGGAAACACATCATGACGTGCAACAGCACTTTGCACCTTGCACAGGAGACCATGTTTTGCAACCTGTTAATCTGCAGTGTAAGGTAACTGCCACCTTCTTTAACACCCACTTTACCCTGATGTGACTTAAACACAGCTGCTATTAAAAGCAAATTCAGATCATCACTAACTCTTGTGGCTGCTTAATCATCCAAGTGCAGTGCTGAGATGGAGAATTCTAGTGACATTCTTAAGTCTCCTTAATTGCTAATAATAGAAAATACACCTCAAGGAGAAAGCTTGGAGTTATAAGAAGAAATAATTATTCCTCTCTGCTCACAGACCTTCAGAGTTGATTCATAGTTACTTTCAATAGTTTGTCAGAATAGAATCCTCATTTTTGGTTCTAGATGGCTGTCCTGGCCATATGGATTACACAAAATTAAATCTGAGAGGACATTCACAACCCAGTGTCCAATGACACTAGCCATAGCAAAGGGCTGGGTGGTTTTGATGAACTTATTAGTGCTAGTGTTTAAAACTCATGTTTAATAAATTTCTATTTTTTACTAAATTTACCATTCAAAATCAACCTGAAATGTTATATCTCAAGATCCTAAAACTTATATATATTTTAGTATATATAGTGATATATATGGAAAAGACAATGGCACCCCACTACAGTACACATGCCTGGAAAATCCCATGGACAGAGGAACCTGGTAGGCTGCAGTCCATGGGGTCTCTATGAGTTGGACAAAACTGAGTGACTTCACTTTCACTTTTCACTTTCATGCATTGGAGGAGGAAACGGCAACCCACTTCAGTATTCTTGCCTGGAGAATCCCAGGGATGGGGGAGCCTGGTGGGCTGTCTATGGGATCGCACAGAGTCGGATATGACTGAAGCAACTTAGCAGCAGCAGCAGTAATATATAATTAAATGTATTTTTTGCATATACTGTACAAATTATTATCTCACACATCAATGTTTATTTAGTTCAGTTCAGTACTCAGTCATGTCCAACTGTTTGCAAACCAATGGACTGCAGCATTCTAGGCCGCTCTGTCAAACACCAACCCCTGGAGTTTACCCAAACTCATGTCCTATCAGTTGGTGATGCCATCCAACCATCTCATCTTCTGTCATCCCCTTCTCCTCCTGCCTTTAATCTTTCCCAGCATCATGGTCTTTTCAAATGACTCAGCATTTCGCATCAGGTGGCCAAGTATTGGAGTTTCAGCTTCAGCATCAGTCCTTCCAATGAACACTCAGGACTGATCTCCTTTAGGATGGACTGGTTGGATCTCCTTGCAGTCCAAGAGACTCTCAAGAGTCTTCTCCAACACCACAGTTCAAAAGCATCAATTCTTCAGCATTCAGTTTTCTTTATAGTCCAACTCTAATATCCATTCATGACTACTGGAAAAACCATAGCTTTGAGTAGGTGGACCTTTGTTGGCAAAGTAATGTCTCTGCTTTTGAATATGATGTCTCAGTTGGTCATAATTTTCCTTCCAAAGAGTAAGCACCTTTTAATTTCATGGCTGCAGTCACCATCTGCAGTGATTTTGGAACCCCCAAAAATAAAGTCTGCGGCTGTTTTCACTTTTCCCCAATCTATTTGCCATGAAATGATGGGGCTGGATGCCATGATCTTCGTTTTCTGAATGTTGAGCTTTAAGCCAACTTTTCCACTCCCCTCTTTCACTTTCATCAAGAGGCTCTTTAGTTCCTCTTCACTTTCTGACATAAGGGTGGTATCATCTGCATACCTGAGGTTATTGATGTTTCTCTCAGCAATCTTGATTCTATCTCGTGCTTCATCCAGCCCAGCATTATTCATGATGTACTATGCATATATATGTTAAATAAGCAGGGTGACAATATATAGTCTTGATGTACTCCTTTTCCTAATCAGAACCAGTCTGTTGTTCCATGTCCAGTTCTAACTGTTGCTTCCTGACCTGCATGCACATTTCTCAAGAGGCAGGTCAGGTGGTCAATTATTCCCATCTCTTTCAGAAGTTTTCCACAGTTTATTGTGATCCACACAGTCAAAGGACTTGGCATAGTCAAAAAAGCAGAAATAGATGTTTTTCTGGAACTCTCTTCCTCTTTTGATGATCCAGCAGATGTTGGCAATTTGATCTCTGGTTCCTCTGCGTTTTCTAAAACCAGCTTGAACATCTGGAAGTTCACAGTTCATGTTATTGTTGAATCCTGTCTAGGAGAATTTTGAACACTACTTTACCAGCATGTGAGATGAGTGCAATTGTGCGGTAGTTTGAGCATTCTTTGGCATTGCCTTTCTTAGCGATTGGAATGAAAACTGACCTTTTCCATCCTGTGGCCACTGCTGAGTTTTCCAAATTTGCTGACATATTGAGTGCAGCACTTTCACAGCATCATCTTTTAGGATTTGAAAGAGCTCAATTGGAATTCTATCACCTCCGCTAGCTTTGTTCCTAGTGATACTTCCTAAGGCCCACTTGACTTCACATTCTAGGATGTCTGGTTCTAGGTGAGTGATCACACCATTGTTATTATCTGGGTTGTGAACTTGTTTGTACAGTTCTTCTTTGTATTCTTGCTACTTCTTAATATCTTCTGCTTCTGTTAGGTCCATACCATTTCTATCCTTTATTGAGTCCCTCTTTGCATGAAATGTTCCCTTGGTATCTCTAATTTTCTTGAAGAGATTTCTAGTCTTTCCTGTTCTATTGTTTTGCTCTATTTCTATGTACTGATCCCTGAGGAAGGCTTTCTTATCTCTCCTTATCTATTCTTTGGAACTCTGCATTCAAATGGGTATATCATTCCTTTTCTCTGTTGCCTTTAGCTTCTCTTCTTTTCACAGCTATTTGTAAGGCCTCCTTAGGCAGCCATGTTGGTTTTTTTTTTTCATTCTTTTTTCTTGAGGATGGTCTTGATCCCTGTCTCCTGTACAATGTCTTGAACATCTGTCCATAGTTCATCAAGCACTCTATCTATCAGATCTAGTCTCTTAAATCTATTTCTCACTTCCACTGTATAATCGTAAGGGATTTGATTTAGGTCATACCTGAATGGTCTAGTGGTTTTCCCCACTTTCTTCAATTTAAGTCTGAATTTGGCAATAAAGAGTTCATGATCTGAGACAGTCACCTCTCAGTCTTGTTTTTGCTGATTGTATAGAGCTTCTCCATCTTTGGCTGCAAAGAATATAATCAGTCTGATTTCAGTGTTGACCATCTGGTGATGTCCATGTGTAGAGTCTTCTGTGTTGTTGGAAGAGGGTGTTTGCTATGACCAGTGCATTTTCTTGGCAAAACTCTATTAGCCTTTACATTATTTCATTCTGTACTCCAAGGCCAAATTTGCCTGTTACTCCAGGTGTTTCTTGACTTCCTACTTTTGCATTCCAGTCCCCTATAATGTAAAGGACATAATTTTGGGGCGTTAGTTCTAGAAGGTCTTGTACATCTTCACAGAACTGTTCAACTGTAGCTTCTTCAGCCTTACTGCTCAGGGCATGGTCTTGGATTACCGTGACATTGAATGGCTTGCCTTGGAACCACACAGAGATCATTCTAAAGTTTTTGAGATTGCATCCAAGTACTGCCTTTTGGACTCTTTTGTTGATTATGAAGGCTACTCCATTTCTTCTAAGGGATTTTTGCCCACAGTAGTAGATATATTGGTCATCTGAGTTAAATTCACCCATTCCACATCATTTTATTTCACTGATTCCTAAAATGTTGATGTTCATGCTTGCCATCTCCTGTTTGACCACTTCCAGTTTGCCTTGATTCATGCACCTAACATTACATGTTCCTATGCAGTATCACTCTTTACAGCACTGGACCTTGCTTCCATTACCAGTCACATCCATAATTGGGTGTTGTTTTTGCTTTGGCTCTGTCTCTTCATTCTTTTTGAAGATATTTCTCCACTGATCTCTAGTAGCATATTGGGCACCTACCGACCTGGGGAGTTCTTTCAGTATCCTATCTTTTGCCTTTTCATACTGTTCATGGGGTTCTTAAGGCAAGAATACTGAAGTGGTGTGCCATTCCCTTCTCCAGTGGACCACATTTTTTTAATTTAAAACACCTCAGTTCAGTTCAGTCGCTCAGTCATGTCTGATTCTTTGCGACCCCATGAATCGCAGCATGCCAGGCCTCCCTGTCCATCACCAACTCCCGGAGTTCACTCAGACTCACGTCCATCGAGTCAGTGATGCCATCAAGCCATCTCATCCTCTGTCGTCCCCTTCTCTTCCTGCCCCCAATCCCTCCCAGCATCAGAGTCTTTTCCAATGAGTCAACTCTTCTCATGAGGTGGCCAAGGTGCTGGAGTTTCAGCTTTAGCATCATTCCTTCCAAAGAAATCCCAGGGCTGATCTACTTCAGAATGCACTGGTTGGATCTCCTTGCAGTCCAAGAGACTCTCAAGAGTCTTCTCAAACACCACAGTTCAAAAGCCTCAATTCTTCGGCGCTCAGCCTTCTTCACAGTCCAACTGTCACATCCATACATGACCACAGGAAAAACCATAGCCTTGACTAGACAGACCTTAGTTGGCAAAAACACCTATTATTACTTTATTCAAAACAGTAAGCCATATTATAATATTTGACTATAATTCCCTGTGTTATACAATATATCTTTGTTGCTTACCTATTTTATGTATAATAGTTTATATCTATTAAGCCCATATGCCTAATTTGTCTCTCTTCCCTTTCTTTTCCCTTCTAGTAACCACAAGTTGGTTTTCTGTATCTGTGATAATGATATATGCATGATACTGAATCACAATGCTGTACATCTGAAAATAATACAATGTTGTAAATCAACTGTACTTTTATTTTAAAATAGCAAGACATACAGTGGGATTAATAAGAAGGGTAACAGCAAGACTTCTCATCAACATGTCCTTACCCAGTATATCTATCATAAATCTGCAAAGGGTCCCCCATGTGTATGTTGTTGAAAACTAAAATATGCATTCCTTGAATGAAACTGTTAAAGACTGGGCACAAAATAACTGGTCCTCCCCAGTGGCTTAGCAGTAAAGAATCTGCCTGCACTGCAGTAGACTCAGGAGACTTCAGTTCGATCTTCCTTGGTCAGGAAGATCCCTGGAGGAGGTCACGACAGCCCACTCCAGTATTATTGCCTGGAGAATCCCATGGACAGAGGAGCCTGGCAGGTGACTGTCCATAGGAGTGAAGAGCCTAGGCTACTCCATCTTGTAAAAGAGCTCCATCTTGTAAAGGTACCGGGCAAACAGACTTAGACTTTGGATATTGCCTAAACTTGCCCCACTGTGTACAAGCCAATCAGCCCTTAGGTTAAACCTCCTGACTTTAAGTTCAAGAATTTGTGATTTACCTTGGAAGTAATGATTTATCATGGAAGTAAAAAAAACCAATCAGAAACCCACACACAGCCCTATAGAAGAGGGTAACCAATCAGTAGTCCTTCAGCCTGAACACCCCCTTTGTTACCCTTTCACCTGAATATTCCCTATATAAGCAGTGTAACCCACAACTTGGGGCTCCTCTCCTTAGCCACTGCGTCGGTAACAGTGGGAGCCCCAGCTCGAGCTTGGTAATAAAAACTCTCTTGCTTTTGCATCAGATACCGGCTCCCTGGTGGTCATTGGGAGATTTCACGACTTGGGCATAACAGGGGCACAAAAAAAACTAGGGAGCTATAAACTAAAACATTCTCATAGTTCACTCAGGGCTAGGAGAACTTAAGTTCTAAGAAGCTGTAAGAAGTATTTATTGAACACTCATACCATTAAGCAAAGAACACAGAATATCATGACTTTGGGTCTAACTAGCCCTACAGTAAACACTACAATTGCTGTTTAGTTGCTAAACAGATCTACTCTAGCAAAGCAGAAAACTATGTTTTAAAAGGATTCAGGTGTTCTTCAAGGAACTTACTGTCAACCAGGAAAAAAGTGCATTAATCTATAAAGAAAACACCAAAATACAATTGTAACAATGTAATGTTCAAATTTTGCAGCAACTCCTATAAAGTTATCAAGTGAAAAAGTGGAGAAAAGAGAAGCAATAGCCAGGAGAAAAATTAGTAAAAAAAAAAGACCCAGAAGTGACTGAGATAGTGGAATTAGCTAGCAATCAAGGAATTTATACGACTAAAAGATCTAAAAGAAAAAATAATAGAATGAGTATTGAGTAAATGAATAGAATGAGATATGAGTAAAGTCATAAAGTAGAACCTATGGGACTTTTGTAACTGAAGCATCCAGAATTGAAATTGTAAAATTCACTGGATGACATCAAAAGCAGTTTAGACATTTTGGGAAAAAAAGAACAGAGAATTTGAAGAGTTTGTATTGAATCTATACAAACTGACACTCAAAGAGAAAATGGGGAACACATTTGTTAGCATCAAGACAACTGTGAACTTGACAAGTTCTTATGTGCAAAATATATGAATTTCATAGCAAGATAAAATAGTTTTTTTTTTCCATTACTTAAAATTACTAATAGAATTTCAAGGTATTTTAAAGTATTTAAATATTCTTTTGCATAAACTTTACTTGACATAAGTGATATTTATATTATACTATAAAGGATGTTAATATAAAGAGGTGTTATGTAATAGGCTATATTCACCATTTGCCCCTCTATACCGGCAGTTGCTTGAGGACAGGAGTCATTCTTGGCCTACTGCTTTCATTCTCTGAGCCTTATAACACACAATTTCATCACAAGTTTTGTTAACTCTCTGCCTTAAAACCTCTCCATCCCCCTCTCAAACTCCATTGTCTAGAATTGCTCCAAATATGTCCAAGTTGGTCTACTTGACTCAGTCTTGCCTGCTATTATCCATTCCTCACGTTGAAACTATGTTGATCTTTGTAAAACACAAATTTGATCATGGAAACCTTAGTTAAATTCTTTCAATGGTTCAGTGATCCAAATATGAAATGTGGTCCTTTCACCATGGTTTGTGTGTGTGTGTGTGTGTGTGTGTGTGTGTTTTAGTAAATTTTAATTTTACTTTATTTTACTTTACAATACTGTATTGGTTTTGCCATACATTGACATGAATCCACCACGGGTGTACACGCGATCCCAAACATGAACCCCCCTCCCACTTCCCTCCCCACAACATCCCTCTGGGTCATCACTATGGTTTATAGTGTCCTCTATGAACTGGCTCCTAATTACTTCTCCACTCTTGCCAATCTGAGGGCTACACTGGTAGTGAGTCTCAAGCAAAGAGTTTATTGCTATAATCCTTTAGGACATAATCTAGATGGGTTTTTTACTTTTATGCTTACAACTATAAAAAGGGATACTGAAAAATTTCTGTGGTAGGTGACTAAAATTATAATGTTTTTTGTTAGCAAGTTTTGGATATTTGTACATATATTTTGATCTGAAATGTTAAACAACAACTTGTTCAAGGAAATATCTTGAGCTGAAAGAGGATATTTTCCCTTACTAGAAGAAAAAGTTTTTAATTTCTGCTATGCATTTCAGACGGAATTGATTTTTTGTTTGTTTGAGGAGAATTGACTCCTAAATTCAAATCTTTTCTCACAATATCAAATCATAGAATGGCTTATGAATCACAATATCAGAGACAGATACTGCTTTAATACTGATTAATAGATAAAAGTATCTGTAATACTAATTATTCTGCTTATGTTAGTTTTTATTATATTTTTTATTTTGCTTTAATAATCATTGGCACAAACTAGTTTATATTTGCAAAATAATATATTTTGGAAAATCACTGAATATTTTTGTATCCATTAATATAAAAAAATAACTTGGAAGGTAAATAAATAAAACTTTTAAAATTTTACAAAATTTATTTAGTTTTCCTGTCTCCTTTCATCTTCAAAATTGACTCATACATTCAGAAAACAAAGATCATGGCATTGGGTCCCATCACTTCATGGGAAATAGATGGGGAAACAGTGGAAACAGTGTCAGACTTTATCTTTTTGGGCTCCAAAATCACTGCAGATGGTGACTGCAGCCATGAAATTAAAAGACGCTTACTCCTTGGAAGAAAAGTTATGACCAACCTAGACAGCATATTCAAAAGCAGAGACGTTACTTTGCCAACTAAGGTCCATCTAGTCAAGGCTATGGTTTTTCCAGTAGTCATGTATAAATGTGAGAGTTGGACTGTGAAGAAGGCTGAGCACCGAAGAATTGATGCATTGGAACTGTGGTGTTGGAGAAGACTCTTGAGAGTCCCTTGGACTGCAAGGAGATCCAACCAGTGCATTCTGAAGGAGATCAGCCCTGGGATTTCTTTGGAAGAAATGATGCTAAAGCTGAAACTCCAGTACTTTGGCCACCTCATGCGAAGAGTTGACTCACTGGAAAAGACTCTGATGCTGGGAGGAATTGGGGGCAGGAGGACAAGGGGATGACAGAGGATGAGATGGCTGGATGGCATCACTGACTCGATGGACATGAGCCTGAGTGAACTCCCCTGGGAGTTGGTGATGGACAGGGAGGCCTGGCATGCTGCGATTCATGGGGTCGCAAAGAGTCGGACATGTCTGAGCAACTGAACTAAACTGAACTGATAGAGAAGACATTGAAAAAGAGTCTCATTACAAATATCACTTTTACTTTTGATCTATGTAAACATATAGAATGATTCAATATACACATTCTGAGCACAGTTCATCTCATCTATTATAGTCTTAAGACCTAATAAATTGGAGATGCTAATAAATACTTGTTGAACTTATTGATCGGGACAAGTTTATCTGTATTTTATGTTTACATGATAATTATGAGTATCTAGTACCTAAAACGGGACTTCCCTGGTGGCTCAGATGGTAAAGTGTCTGTCTACAATGCGGGAGACCAGGGTTTGATCCATGGGTCAGGAAGATCCCCTGGAGAAGGAAATGGAAATCCTCTCCAGTACTATTGCCTGGAAAATCCCATGGACAGAGGAGGCTGGTAGGCTACAGTCCATGGGGTTGCAAAGAGTCCGACATGACTGAGTGACTTTACTCACTCACTCACTCAGTACCTGAAACATTCTATCCTAGTTGTTGGGACAGATACAGAGATATAAGACTACATAAATATATTCTCTACTCTTCAACTTAATTAGAATGATGGTATGTATACAAAGTGGTATATTTAGAGTCTGTATGTGTGTGCATTTTTCATATTTTATTTCAATATGCTTTTCTAATTGTAGAGTTATTTTCTCAAATCTCCTTAGTTCCAATGCAATACTTTGTCTGTACCTTTTTTGTAGTATGTGTCATTTTTGATTCTGTATTAGAAATATTTAAAAGACTTATTTTCTCTGCTAAATTGTAAGCAAATAGAGGCCACATCCATCTTTGATTCACTGTGATTCTCTCAGAGTTCTTAACAAATGAAAAAAGCTCAAAGTATTTATTGAAATGATAAATGACATAACTACTCTACTAGAGAATACATAATGAATGCATATGAGTGATCTTATATGATTCAGAAAAGTAATAAACCATTTCCAATTAGAGATATTTTTTCATTTAATAAGCATTTGCTTATCGGCGCTGTGTGTCAAGCATTATACTGGGCACCATCATACAGAAGTGAATAAGATAAATATGGTCTTCATTCTTCTGAAAATAAGCATTAATTATTTTACTAATAAATAATTTTAATATGAGCCAACTTTATGAAGAAACCTCAGGAGATAGTGAAAACAGGCCATACAGAGGTCTGACCCGATGAAGGAAATGAAGAAAGGATCTGTCATGATTTGCTTTCATAGGAAAGACTGATCTGGCTCAGGAACATGAGAATATGGAGAGGGAGAGATTAAAGAGGTGGAATAAAGGGCAAATGGGAATGAAGAGGTGAAATTAGAGGGTGTGCTAGAGGTCTTTGAGTAGACCAGGAATGGAGAGAAATGCTAATGGGGTCAGGAAGGTCAAATTCTGGAGGACCCTTACAGATTTTATATTCCAGTTTCATTCTGCAGTAGCATACGGAGTGTTAGGACATGGAAATTTGGGGGAGAATATTGGCAACATAAGCAAAGAAGCTTATGTATTAGACATAAAATGGATTTGGGATAGAGAAAAGGAGGAATAAGAGAGAATGTGAAAGAGGAAAGTTGTAAATTAAAGATATTTGTTAAATTAATTCTGCATTTGTTCAGTAATGAGCCTGAATTAGGATAAAGAAGATTTTGACTGACTTTTTTTGAAAGTTAAGAAATCTCAGCTCTTCTTTGAAAAGTCAAGGTCTCTGAATGTCTCAGAGGATAAAAGTCACTTTATATTGAAAAAACACTATTCAAATTATAGTAAAACTTGCACCACTTTTGTACCAAACATCTTCCAAAACTGATAGAAATGAAAAAGGTAAGGGTAATTAAAGGGTAAAGGCAGTGGAAGAAGAAACTGTTGCTAGGATACAGTAAGTATAAGGGTTCTAGATTTCTTGACAGACCTGATTCTTCCTTGCTTGCTCAGTAGCTTCAGTTACGTCCTACTCTGCAACCCTATGGACCTGCCAGGCTGTTCTGTCAATGGAATTCTCCAAGCAAGGATACTGGAGCAGGTTGCCATGCCCTCCCCCAGATCATCTTTCTGACCCAGGGATCGAACCCGCGTCTCTTATGTCTCCTACACTGGCAGGCAGGTTCTTTACCATCAGCACCAACTGGGAAGCCCAGACCCAATTCTAGTGCATGTACAAAAGAACATGAACAGAAGTTCATCCAGATCTACAGATATTTTCTTCAAATAGAAAAAATCTATTTGTTAATTTTCTTCTTATTAACATGGATAAAATGTAACCTATTTTTGACATAAGCAGTAAGGAAGACATTTCTACAGTTCTCTAAAAAGATTTTTAAAAACCATGCAGAAAAGGTCTATTTCTAACCTGAAAGATGAAAACTCTATCTCTCAGTAAATGAAAACACCACTTACCATAAAAACCTTCAGTAGTAAGAGTGAAGTTTTACAAATATTAATTCCATGATATGGTTGCTCCCCTGGGGACTACATGAGGCTCTGAAAGTGTTGTTCAAAGTTTCCTCAGAGTCTAATGAGGATAATTTGCTAATGGATGTTTTGTTTGATTTTTATCCAAAGGCAAAAAAGGACATAACTGATTAGCACTTGAATGTGAGAAACACAAGTGTTTCCTTAAAAAAATGATGCTTTCATAGTACAAACAAGAGCCGTAAGTAATGTTTCATCAAATCTGTAAAAGAAAAAGGAGAGGACACTGTCTTCCACCATCAAAGATGTATGTACAAGAATGAGAACTATGCTTTGGGAGATCATTTGTGCATTCCCTTCAGATATGGCACTGTTTAGTCTTAAGTTAAAAACAAATAAATAGGCTATTAACATGTTGATCAATATTTAGCCCTGCCCTTGCAAGTTTCACATTTAAGTTATTTTAGGCTCATGTCACTTGAAATAGATATTCTCATGACACTTGGTTTGAGCTCATATTACTTCTTTATATACTTTTGAAAAATTTTTAGAATAAAATAGTAAAATTTCTAAAGGCACAAAGAGTTATAATTAAATACTTCCCTTGTGTTTCTTATCACCTTCTCTATTACTCCCCGGACTTAACCACTAACAGTTTCTCATTAACTAAAATATGAAGAAAATAAGAAATTATAATATGACATAAAAACAGTACCTTGCTTGGGCTTCTCTGATAGCTCAGTTAGTAAAGAATCTGCCTGCAATCCAGGAGACCCTAGTTTGTTTCCTGGGTTGGGAAGATCCACTGGAGAAGCTATTGGCTACCCACGCCAGTATTCTTGGGCTTCCCTTGTGGCTCAGCTGGTAAAGAATCCACCTGCAATGCGGAAGATCTGGGTTCAATCCATGGGTTAGGAAGATCCCCTGAAGAAGGGAAAGGCTACCCGCTCCAGTTTCCGGGCCTGGAGAATTCTGTGGACTCTATATAGTCCATGGGGTCACAAAGAGTTGGACACAACTGAGCAACTTTCACTTTCACTTTCGTGCAAAGTATTTTACAATTCATTAATAACTCCCATATAATTTTTTATCTTCATCCAACTTTGTACAGAGGGTAAAACTGGGGCTAAGAAAGAAAAGCAACACAGAGACACAGACACGGAGAACACACTTGTAGACACAGTGGGGGAAGGAAAGTGTTGGATGAATTGAGAGAGTAGAAAGAAACACACACATTACCATATGTAAAATAGATAGCTAGTGGGAATTTGCTGTATGATGCAGGGAGCTCAAACCCAGTGCTCTGTGACAGCTTAGAGGGGTGGGAGGGGGTGGGAGGGGGCTTTAGGAGGGAGGGTACCTGTGTGTACCTATAGCTGATGCACGCTGATGTATGGCAGAAACCAACACAATATGGTAAAGCAATTATCCATCTATTAAAATTTTAAAAATTAAATTATTTGTTTAAAAAGGAAGCAAAGAGGCATAGATTACAGAGATAATGTCTGTGGGGTAGGACTTTGATGTAGATCTTCTGCCTTTAAGACTGTTAACCAACACAGGTAGGCATACATGCTTACGCTATCTGCAGAGGACATCACAAAGTTGTGGAAGAAAACATACTGATACAGATTCTTAAAAGCTGGTTCGTTAAAAGTTTAGAAAAGCAATAATACAGTTTCACAATACAGTAACACAATGGGAGGAAATGGCCATAGAGGAAAGAGGAAGATTGAGGATGTGCTGTAGACCAATAAAAGAAGAATTAAATAAGTGAATAACCAAACTTGGTATTGGATTTTTATCCAACAAAAAGGATCCTCTGCAACTGAGAATCCAGTTTCAAACAGCATGAATTATGTAAGATGTACCTGAAAACTCTAGTTGAGGGTTTCCAAAAGTGACCACTAAGGCACACAGATTTCCTAAGGTGCTTTTAAAAAATCACTGCTTACACAGATTTGGGTAAAATGATGTACTATATTCTCTGTCCCTCTCCTTTGGAAATATGAGAATATCAATGGTTTCATGAAGTACTAAGAGGAAGAAATGTATCTAATGCTGGGTGTATGCTGTTGCTGCTAAGTCACTTCAGTCGTGTCTGACTCTGTGCGACCCCATAGACAGCAACCCACCAGGCTCCACCATCCCTGGGATTCTCCAGGCAAGAACACTGGAGTGGGTTGCCATTTCCTTCTCCAGTGCATGAAAATGAAAAGTAAAAGTGAAGTCACTCAGTCGTGTCTGACTCTTCGCGACCCCATGGATGGCAGCCCACTAGGATCCTTCATCCATGGGATTTTCCAGGCGAGAGTACTGGAGTGGTTTTTCTCAAATTTAATCGGCACTTGTTCCCATTATTGAAGTCATGCTGTTAAACTTTGCTGGGTACCATTTCAGGAAATGGCAACTTTAACACAGAAAGATTTGGACTGGAAGTATAGCAAGTCAGTTAAAGAAGTAAAGCATAATGTTTTTCCTATGTCATTTCATACCTTACTTTTATTCTTGACTATTCAGGCAAGGGGAAAGACATCTGTGGATACTTTGCTGAGAGCTTTTACAATTGCTTCCCAGACACTAACATATTTAAGAAAAATCTGATTAGGGGAAGACATGTTTAACTTTCTATTATTTATGCTGCTTGATCCTTCATAGCTAAATGGATATAGTCAATCAATTAAATAATCAATCAGCACACATTCTCCTTGTTTACAATGCATTCTGTAAGACAGATGTTGAATCTGCATCAAAGAGCTTGCAATTTAACTGAGGTGGCTGGGCCTGGATATACTGACAAATTATATAACTATGTGATGTTAAATATACATCATCAGAAATGTCTCAAGGCAGACATGATTAATTACTGAGTATCATGGGTTGTTCATATGCTGTGAGTTGAGAAGGAATGAGGACACAGTGGGTGATGGTGACTTAAAATTGGTAGTGGGGTTCATGAGATTCACATATTGTGAAGCATATATTTATGGCCATGTCCAGGCACAGTTTGAAAAATGGCAGAAAGTTTGAAAGCAAGCAACTACCATAACACATTTGAATTTCTGAATTAGAAAAGACACTTGCTGATAAGAAAGGAAGAAAAAGAAGTTAGGAAATTGGCTCCTCTGCCAAGCTTCAAGAAGAGGACTTTGAAGGAAAATAGTTAAATGAAACAAGGGACTAAAATATATGTATTAATTAACTGAACATCACTTAATCATTATTCATTATCTTTGTTCACTTGTAAAGGAAGAGACACACAAAGAAGTCTACATTTAGATGTGGCTAGAAGCTGGAGTACAGAGTGGAAATTGCCCATTTAGGCAATTGCAAGCTTTGGCTCCGAGATTACATGTGAAGTTAAACATTAGAAATTAATGAAGACATGTTTTTCTGATTCTATAAATCAGAAATTAATTTAGTTAACAAAAGAGCCTGGAGAGAAATATACTACATAACTAGATATAACTTCTAAGACCTATGAGGTATTTCCTAAGTAACATGGGATTTGCTATATTTTTATATCTAGAAATTGCTATGTATTTATCACTTGAATAGGGAAATTTTGTTTAGCATATTTTGATGTGGATGTGTATCTTTCACAGATATGTGTATAGACTACACAGATTTTTTTTCCAGAATTTTAAAGCTTTTAAAGGAAATCCACATCTCACTGAGTTAAACATCTCTGTCTTTATGTCACATATGAGGGAATTAGGCAGCAATAAACATGTGTACAAAGAAGTCCTCCAGTTCTGCCTCTTACTATTTTGACAATATCACACTCCAAAAGAGACAGGCATGAAGCACCAGAATTGTGCACATGAATACATACCTTTATAGAAGACACAGGGATATATGTATGTACATATCTATAGTAATATCTGTATTTCTGCATGTGTCTTCAAGCAAACGTGTGTGTGTGTGTGTATGTGTATATTACTAAGGTTATCACTAAGAATTTAATGTGAATTAACTAGAAACTGAACCAAAGCATCCTCAAAACTGAATCCCAATCCATATCACAGTTTAAAACATTTTCATAGAAATGTTAAAAATGCTAATCTAACATTAATATGCCAAACCTAAACATTGCCTAAACAGTTTCAAAATCTATTCTGAGCCAAAATTATCCACCATGAGTGAGTAACTCTAATTCCCTTGCTCAAATCCAGTTAGTCCAAACCATGTTATGCCCAGTCATCAGAGAAAGCCAGACTCATCAAGGAACCAGCATTAGCACTGGAATCAACAGTTTGAAATTAGGTTAGAGGATGATCTGCTTTTTGTTTTTCCTGAGAATTTTAAAGAGATATCCAATGTATTCAATCTAAAAATATTTATTGAACACTGACTGTTCTCTCAGCACTGAAAAGAGCTCTGGGAGGTACTAAGGAAAACTTGAAAATGGTTTTGCCCTTGTGGAATGTACTAGACTGGGGCTTCTCTGGTAGCTCAGACAGTAAAGAATCCGACAGCAATACAGGTGATATGGGTTCGATCCCCAGGTTGGGAAGATCCCCTGAAGAAGGGAATGGCAAGCCTCCAGTATCCTTGACTGGGAAATCCCATGGACAGGGAAGCCTAACAGGCTTTATAATCCATGGGGTCACAAAGAGTTTCAGACACTAGCGACTTAACACTTCACTTCACAATTTGTAGATTAGTAGAAGAAAATAGATATTAAGCAAATACTTTCCCCAAAATGCATTCAGTAGATTGTGAGGTGTGTGCAGAAGCAGCAGCAAAAGCACTTATAAGAGAGGATATACAGGATTCTCCTTAGCAAATGGTGCAGTCAGAAATTTGAGACTGAATCAAAATGCTCTCATCTGTTAAACTAAATTTGGCTAGTGAGTGAATTTTTTCTGGATGTGTAAGTGATGCAAATTTATGCAAATACTTTATATCCTGACTCTTCACACCCCTTTTCATATAATTTCCTTATTGGGCTCACTGCAGTTAAAATAATGTTTATACTATAGAGAAAGTCTTAAGACTGCATGGGATTTGACATGAAAAAATTTAGAACTAGCTTTTTGTCTTTGCAGCCTAATAAATCTGCCACTTTTCAGACTGTTTTAAAAGGTGAATATATTTATTTTAGCAAATTTATTCTTTAAGTCTGATAAAATCTCTGGGTTATATTTAATTGTATGATTTAAAAAACTTTGCAGTATTTAGTTCATGTCTAATTTATTTTATTTCTTATTTTATTTCATTTCTCTAACTAGGAGAGGTGCAAGTATGTATTTCAAAAGACACAGAAATATGCTTGGAGAAAAAAGTACAAAAGGAAACAATAAGAAAAACATTAACCTGGAGTGTTATTCTATGCTGAAAAAAATACAGTAAATTTAAAATTATCTGCTACCCCTAGGTTACTAATTCAAAGATTCAAAATTATGTATAATTCATTATCTTTTAAAAATGTGTGGTGATGACAGTAGACTTTGCTGATTTCTTTCTGCATTTGTTTGTTTCCATTCTTCAAAGTGACTTTTTTCTTTGAATTAATTTTTTTTTGAATTGTGGACTGCTTTCCATTACACCTTGCTTTGTAAGGTTTACAAAAATCTCCCAACAACAGGAATATAAAGAGGGATGTAATTTGGGAGGTTATAAATGACATCCCTTAACTGTAATAAAATAAGCAAGGATAAATAAAACTGGATTAAATTGAAGCCCATTAGTGAGATACAAAACAACACGAAAAGGGACTGGAAGGATTTAGCAGCAAACCTTCAAAGATGTTCCTTTGTGTGATAAATGGCTGATTGTGGTGAGAAGCTTACTCCAAGGGGCCTTGCGCATGCCAAGTGATGCACTGCCTTTGCAGCTAAGAGGAGAAGAACCATGTTGTCTGTGTACACAACAGTGGCTCACTTGCATCTTTGAGAAAGAAGTTAAAAGTTCTGAACCACTGAAATAAAGTCTAATTCTACAATAGTTTGTGGTTAATTCTGTCAGTGACTTCCATTATGTAGACGCTGGCTTCTCTTGGTTCTTATCTCCAGCTCCCAGTACCTGAGTTCTGCTGTTACACGGTAGTGGGTGGGGAGCAGAAGGGAAGGAAGAAGGTTAAGATGACTATGGACGCTTAAGTCAGGCAGTCAGGTATCACACACAAATGGCATCACTTTAGGCAAGTTACTTCACTTCCAAACCTCAGTTTCTAAATCTATGAAATGGTACAGTAATAGTCCTACCAGAGGAGATTGTTGTAAAGACAATGAAATGTAGCCTTACATGCTCTAGACAGTGCAGCATATAACAAGCTCATAATTATGAGGAAAATTAAAACAGAAGAAAGTGTATAGATAAGGATACACTCATTGGATAAGGAGTGGAAGTAGATACAAGCATAAAGAGAAGCTCAGAGAAAAGAGGGCTGTAAATACAGTACCACTGATGTATAATGCATGGGAGTTTCACACATAAATGGAGGCGACACCATTAACAGTCTTACGAATTACAGTCAGATTCTGGTTTCAGAAGCCAGGTAAACTTGAGTCTGCCTCCTTTGATTCCTGAATTTTGCATTATAGTCACAATAAAAGGATTTGCTTTATAGTCACTTAAAGAGCATTTTATTGGTTTAAAAATTCACAGGGGTGTTACTCGTCACTACCAGTTGTTGGAAATACTGAGGAGGTTTCAAGCATCAATTTGGGATGAAGACTGTAACAGTCTCTTAGTAACTGTCATGCATAAAATCCACCAATGGTATTTATTATTTTAACTGATACTAGAGGAAGGTACAGAAATCCTGGTGCTTAAATTTCTCAGTTTGTGGAATCCTTATGTTAATTCTTGTGTTAAATACTTTCACTCCAAACATATCAATACATCTGAAAAATGCTTAAGTGCTATCAGTGAGTTGGGTAAACCAGAAGTGACCAATTAGATGGGAACGTACAAATAAATTGTTCTGTTCGCCCCAAACATAAATGCAGCTGACTCTCCTTAGTGACAGAGTATAAATAGATCATGTTATATAAGGCACATTGAGTTTTTTTTAACCTTCCAAAGAATTAGCATTGCACATAGCATTACTATTTAAGAATTTCCTCCACACAGAACATGGTGTTTGAAAATCTACCCCCACTAACTCTCACCAGAACCAGGAGAGCAAACAAAGATTGAGAATCTGCATCTTGAGGAGTCAGATGAACATAGACTCGTGAACATAGTATATGAACATAGACTGGTGTAGGCTTTGTCATGACCACTTGAACAATGCTGGAAGTAGGTATATGGTTATTTAAATTTCTATTTAACAGAGTCTAGCATAAATCTTAGTTACCTGTCATCAGAGTAAGGTGGAGAAGGGAGAAGGGAATGGCACACCACTTCAGTATTCTTGCCTTGAGAACCCCATGAACAGTATGAAAAGGCAAAAAGATAGGACATGGAAAGATAAACCCCCCAAGTTGATAGGTGCCCAATATACTACTGGAGAAGAGTAGAGAAATAAATCCAGAAAGAGTGAAAGACAGAGCCAAAGTGAAAACAACATCCAGTTATGGATGTGACCGGTGATGGAAGTAAAGTCCAGTGCTATAAAGAACAATATTATATAGGAACCTGGAATGTTAGGTGCGTAAATCAAGGTAAATTCAGTTCAGTTGTTCAGTCATGTCCGACTCTTTGCGACTCCATGAATCGCAGCATGCCAGTCCTCCCTGTCCATCACCAACTCCCGGAGTTCACTCAGACTCACATCCATCGAGTTGGTGATGCCATTCAGCCATCTCATCCTCCGTTGTCCCCTTCTCCTGCCCCCAATCCCTCCCAGCATCAGAGTCTTTTCCAATGAGTCAACTCTTCACATGAGGTGGCCAAAGTACTGGAGTTTCAGCTTTAGCATCATTCCTTCCAAAGAAAGGTAAATTAGAAGTGTCAAATAGGAGATGGCAAGAGTGAACAGTGATACTTTAGGAATCAGTGAAGTGAAATGGACTTGAATGGGCAAATTTAATTCAGATGACTACTGTGGGCAAGAATCCTTTAGAAGAAATGGAATAGCCGTCATAGTCAACAAAAGAGTCTAAAAGGCAGTACTTGAGTGAATCTCAAAATGACAGAATGATCTCTGTTTGTTCCAAAACAAACATTCAATATCACAGTAATCCAAGACTATGCCCAAACCAGTAATGCTGAAGAAGCTGAAGTTGAATGGTTCTATAAAGACCTACAAGACTTTCTAGAACTAAAACCCAAAAAAGATGTCCTTTTCATCATAGACTGGAATTTAAAAGTGGGAAGTCAAGAGATATCTGGAGTAACAGGCAAATTTGGCCTTGGAGTACAGAATGAAGTAGTGCAAAGGCTAATAGAGCTTTGCCAAGAGAATGCACTATTCATAGCAACACGAGAAAACAACACGAGAGAAGACTCTACACATGGACATCACCACATGGTCAATAGCGAAATCAGATTCATTACATTCTTTGCAGCCAAAGATGGAGAACTTCTATACAGTCAGCAAAAACAAAGCTGGGAACTGCCTATGGCTGAGAGCATGAACTCCCTATTGCCAAATTCAGACTTAAATTGAAGAAAGTAGGGAAAACCACTAGATCAATCAGGTATGACCTAAATCAAATCACTTAAGATTATACAGTGGAAGTGACAAGTAGATTCAAGGGATTAGATCTGATAGACAGAGTGCCTGACATTGTACAGGAGGCAGTGATCAAAACCATCCCCAAGAAAAAGAAATGAAAAAAGGCAAAATGGTTATCTGAGGAGGACTTACAAATAGCTGACAAAAGAAGAGAAGCTAAATGCAAAGGAGAAAAGCAAAGATGTACCCATTTGGATGCAGATCTCCAAAGAATAGAAGGAGAGATAAGAAAGCCTTCCTCAGTGATCAATGCAAAGAAATAGAGCAAAACAATAGAATGGGAAAGACTAGAGATCTCAAGAAAATCAGAGCTATCAATGGAACATTTCATGCAAAAATGGGCACAATAAAGGACAGAAATGGTATGGACCTAACAGAAGCAGAAGATATTAAGAAGAGGTGACAAGAATACACAGAAGAACTATACAAAAAAGATCTTTATGACCCAAATAACTACAATGGTGTGATCACTCACCTAGAGCCAGACATCCTGGAATGTGAAGACAAGTGGGTCTCAAGGAGCATCACTATGAACAAAGCTAGTGGAGGTGATGGAGTTCTAGTTGAGCTATTTCAAATCCTAAAATATGACGTTGCTAAAGTGCTGCACTCAATATGCCAGCAAATTTGGAACACTCAGCAATGGCCACAGGACATTCTAATCCCAAAGAAGGGCAATGCCAAAGAATGTTCAAACTACTGCACAACTGCACTCATCTCACACACTAGCAAAGTAATGCTCAACATTCTCCAATCAAGGCTTCAACAGTACATGAGCCATGAACTTCAAGATGTTCAAGCGGGACTTAGAAAAGGCAGAGGAACCAGAGATCAAATTGCCAACATCCGCTGGATCATCGAAAAAGCCAGAGAGTTCCAGAAAAAAACCTACTTCTGCTTTATTGACTATGCCAAAGCCTTTGACTGTGTGGATCACAATAAACTGTAGAAAATTCTTCAAGAGATGGGAATACCAGACCACCTTACCTGCCTCCTGAGAAATCTGTATGCAGGTTAAGAAGCAACAGTTAGAATCGGACATGGAAAAACAGACTGGTTCCAAATTGGGAAAGGAGTACATCTAGCCTGTATATTGTCACCCTGCTTATTTAACTTATATGCAGAGTACATCATGAGAAATGCTGGGCTGGAAGAAGCACAAGCTGGAATAAAGATTGATATTTGGGAGAAATATCAATAATCTCAGATATGCAGATGACACCATCTTTATGGCAGACAGTGAAGAGAAACTAAAGAGCCTCTTGATGAAAGAGAAAGAGGAGAGTGAAAAAGTTGGCTTAAAGTTCAACATTCAAAAAGCTAAGATCATGGCATCCAGTCCCATCACTTCATGGCAAATAGATGGGGAAACAATGGAAACAGTGTAAGACTTTATTTCAGGGGGCTCCAAAATCACTGCAGATGGTGACTGCAGCCATGAAATTAAAAAACGCTTGCTCCCTGGAAGAAGAGCTATGATCAACATAGACAGCATATTAAAAAACAGAGACGTTACTCTACCGACCCACTCTGTCTAATCAATACCAAGTTTTTTCCAGTAGTCTTGTATGGATGTGAGAGCTGGAATATAAAGAAAGCTGAGCCCTGAAGAATTGGTACTTTTGAACTGTGGTGTTGGAGAAGACTCTTGAGAGTCCCTTGGACTGCAAGGAAGTCAAACCAGTCCATTCTAAAGGAAATCAGTCCTGAATATTCATTGGAAGAACTGAAGCTGAAGCTGAAACTCCAATACTTTGGCCACCTGATGCAAAGAACTGACTCATTGAAAAAGACCCTGATGCCGGGAAAGATCGAAGGTGGGAGGAGAAGGGGATGACAGGGGATGAGATGATTGGGTTGCATCATCAACTCAATGAACATGAGTTTGAACAAGCTCTGGGAGTTGGTGATGGATAGGGAGGCCTGGTGTGCTGCAGTCCATGTGGTTGCAAAGAGTTGGAGATGACTGAGCAACTGAATTGAACCGAACTGAACTGAAATCAAGGTGGCAATTTTTTCTGGCTTAGAAAATTAAGTCGTTTGTGAAAGTGTCCTTAAACTACACAACTACCTTAAAAGTTTTGACTGTATTTTTACTTGCTGTTAGTAGCATGATAGCCCAGAAATGTCAATCTGGTTAATTTGCATTGGAAAAGACCTCAGATAGACTGAAGTATCAGCTTTCTCAGGATGGAATGCTTTAGAAATTCATTATTTATTAATATATGTGGTTCACTGTTATTTGATCCAGTGAGCATTCAAGCAAATGTTTCAAAATCCGTTGGGAATATCCAGAATAGTGCAATCCTTCTTCATCCCATGCTAGTCAATTTGATAATGATAAGACCAAGCTTCTTGAGAGGATCTTTACATTGTATTGTGGATAACTGACAGCTGGGCATCATTATGCACATGTGAAAACATGGGCAATTTGCCCTTCTTCCCCAGTGCAGCTCTTGCCTGCCCTCTGTGAGCCAGGTTGGAATTGCACCCACCTCAAAGGACATCAAATCATTTCCCTACATTTATGGGTTTCCCTGGTGGCTCAGAAGGTAAAATCTCTTTCTGCAAACCAGGAGACCCAGGTTTGATCATCGGGTCAGGAAGATCTCCTGGAGAAGGGAATGGCTACCCACTCCAGCATTCTTGCCTGGAGAATCCCATGGACAGAGGAGCCTGCTGGGCTATAGTCCTTGGGGTTGCAGAGTTGGACATGACTGAGCAACTAACATTTTCACTACACTTTTCAGGTCTATGGCATCTTTCCATTAATCACTCTCACCAGTGCATGGAACAGTTACTTGCACATTATCTGGGGAATTTGTTAGGGTCCAGATATTGTACTGTTCTCCTATCATCTCACAGGCCTGGCAACGTCACTATTATGAGACAAGTGGTAATTGTGAATACAGGAATATTATAAGCTCAAATGGATATATTTTCTCACCCAAAGCATATTTTAATACACTTGCAAATATTGAAATGGACATATTTAACTTCATAACTTTTATGCCAGAAAGTAAATTGGATGATGCTTTAGAAAACATAAGGCCAAAAAAGGAGGGAGAATGAACCTAAATCTCATTTCATTTTGAAATCTGGGCTGACTAGCCATATAATTAGCTAACTAATTAGGAAAAATAATTAGCATCCTAAGACTTTTACTTCATCTTTTGTACTTTGGAGACTTTACTTCCCTGGAACTATTTGTCAAGAGTTTCTGATTCCTAAGAAAAAGTGTATTAAACCACACTTGAGGGTTATAAAATATCATCTTATAAGAAACTATTAGCATCCAATTATTTGTTTAAAAAGTAAGAATGAGTATCCAACAAAGAAGTTAGTTACATTATGCTCAGAAAATTTTTTGGATAATTAATCTAATATAAATGCATTTATTTGTACAGGAAAAAACAAAGAAGAAAATATACTTAGAACATTTTAATACCTTTTGTCAACATATTTTTTTAGCTAAACTTGCCCTGAGCAAGAACATGATAAGAAAGTAACTGAACAACTTTGTTGATTGCCAGAGTGTTAATTTTGTCATTCCAAAGACCTATCCTCTCTTTTGTTACTGGACCTGAAATAAAAGAGGGGAAAAAACAAAAGAAAGAAAAAATGGGCTAATGCTTAAGAATAAAGGGAATACATTTTTGACCTGATAAAATAAATCATCTTTATTTAAAAGAAATTATAAAATTACAAGACAATAGAAAAATGAATTAATTGATAAAACATCCCAGTTACTTTTGCAGTTTTTATTTTTAAAGACCACTACAAAATATTAACCTGAGACTAAAATGAATAAATAAATGGTATTTTTATGTGCTTTTGCTCTTCATCTCTTGAATATCACAAGATACAGCAATTTTGGAATCACTGGAAATCAGTTCAGTTCAGTCGCTCAGTCATGTCTGACTCTTTGCGACCCCATGAATTCCAGCATGGCAGGCCTCCCTGTCCATCACCAACTCCCGAAGTTCACTCAAACTCATGTCCATTGAGTTTGTGATGACATCCAGCCATCTCATCCTCGGTCGTCCCCTTCTCCTCCTGCCCCCAATCCCTCCCAGAATCAGAGTCTTTTCCAATGAGTCAGTTCTTTGCATGAGGTGGCCAAAGTACTGGAGGTTCAGCTTCAGCATCATTCCTTCCAAAGAACACCCAGGGCTGATCTCCCCTAGAATGGACTGGTTGGATCTCCTTGCAGTCCAAGGGACTCTCAAGAGTCTTCTCCAACACCACAGTTCAAAAGTATCAATTCTTCAGCACTCAGCTTTCTTCACAGTCCAACTCTCACATCCATACATGAACACTGGAAAAACCATAAGTGTTGCCTATTTATCTGGCTTTTTTCTTTGACTTTAGCTAGTATCTAATCTAAACTATCTCATATATGGATACAAGTTAGAACCAAAACAATCAGGGAAGTGTGAAAAAATTTTAGAATGAATGTCTGAGTTCTTTCTTCTCACTCTGCTGATGATAGAAACCAGACCCAAAATGGTTCTAAGCTTTATCTGAGGTCAGATACCTATATTAGAAGCAGAAAAAAGAAAACTGTCCTCTGACACTGGCTCCTGTCTCCCTTCCAATATACCATGCTGCCAAACATTTAAAAATTAAAATATTCATCAATGAACTCTTTAATGGATTCATTGGTGATTTTACTGGAAATTAAAAGTTCATTTTCTCAGGGAAGAGTGAAAGAGCATATTATTAGTACTTCTTAAAATGATATTTCTATTTTATGTTTTAAATACTTTATTAAATATCCATTATTTAACTACAAAAATATATAAAGTAAAAGTGGAAAACTCCTTTCTCTTTTCCTAAACCCACTTTTTCCATTATTTTTCTTTGTTAATTGATATGCATTCGTCCTATCTTTTTTCAGTGAATTGATGTGCTCACATGAGAGTGCGAGCTCAGTCGGTTCAGTCATGCACAACTCTATGCGACTCTATAGACTGTATCAGGCTCCTCTGTCCATGGGATTCTCTAGGAAGGGATACTGGAGTGGGTGGGAATGCTCTCCTCAGGGGAACTTCCTGACCCAGGGACTGAACCCATGTCTCCTGTGGCTCCTGCATGGTAGGCAGATTCTTTACCGCTGAGACACCACGGAAGCCCTGATGTGCTCATACACATACACAAATATGTAAAATCTCAAAATGATTTTGGGTGCAACAAACTAACTGTACAAAAGAATCCAACTTGAGCACTAAGGACACTTATTGACTCACTTTACCAAAAGTCTAGGTAAATGTAAATTTCCAAGTTGACAATTAAGTGTCTCTGGCTACGTTTCCTGTGATTCCTTGTTGAAATCTACCTCCTCTGTGCATTGAGCTTTTAGCTGGATAGGTTCAGCAGTTCAGAGACTTACACCTGCATACAAGAACATCCTAATAAAGACAGAGCTGCTCTTCGAAAAGACCCCATAGGGATTGTTTACCTAGGGAAGAAGAGTTTTCCTAGAAGGTTCCCAGCAAACTTCCTCTCATAGGGCTCTATTGGGTCATATTCCTGAACTACTCACTAGTAAAGAAGGAGGGTATGGAGGCTCTAAACTCAGCAGTGGCCACAGGACTGGAAAAGGTCAGTTTTCATTCCAATCCCAAAAAAAGGCAACGCCAAAGAATGCTCAAACTACCGCACAATTGCATTCATCTCACATGCTAGTAAAGTAATGCTCAAAATTCTCCAAGCCAGGCTTCAGCAATACGTGAACTGTGAACTTTCTGATGTTCAAGCTGGTTTTAGAAAAGGCAGAGGAACCAGAGATCAAATTGCCAACATCCGCTGGATCATGGAAAAAGCAAGAGAGTTCCAGAAAAACATCTATTTCTGCTTTATTGACTATGCCAAAGCCTTTGACTGTGTGGATCACAATAAACTGTGGAAAATTCTTCAAGACATGGGAATACCAGACCACCTAACCTGCCTCTTGAGAAATCTGTATGCAGGTCAGGAAGCAACAGTTAGAACTGGACATGGAACAACAGACTGGTTCCAAATAGGAAAAGGTGTACGTCAAGGCTGTATATTGTCACCCTGCTTATTTAACTTATATGAAGAGTACATCATGAGAAATGCTGGACTGGAAGAAACACAAGCTGGAATCAAGATTGCTGGGAGAAACATCAATCACCTCAGATATGCAGATGACACCACCGTTATGGCAGAAAGTGAAGAGGAACTAAAAGCCTCTTGATGAAAGTGAAAGAGGAGAGTGAAAACGTTGGCTTAAAGCTCAACATTCAGAAAACGAAGATCATGGCATCCGGTCCCATCACTTCATGGGAAATAGATGGGGAAACAGTAGAAACAGTGTCAGACTTTATTTTTTTGGGCTCCAAAATCACCGCAGATGGTGACTGCAGCCATGAAATTAAAAGACGCTTACTCCTTGGAAGAAAAGTTATGATCAACCTAGATAGCATATTCAAAAGCAGGGACATTACTTTGCCGACTAAGGTCCGTCTAGTCAAGGCTATTGTTTTTCCTGTGGTCATGTATGGATGTGAGAGTTGGACTGTGAAGAAGGCTGAGTGCCGAAGAATTGATGCTTTTGAACTGTGGTGTTAGAGAAGACTCTTGAGAGTCCCTTGGACTGCAAGGAGATCCAACCAGTCCATTCTGAAGGAGATCAACCCTGGGATTTCTTTGGAGGGAATGATGCTGAAGCTGAAACTCCAGTACTTTGGCCACCTCATGCAAAGAGTTGACTCTTTGGAAAAGACTCTGCTGCTGGGAGGGATTGGGGGCAGTAGGAGAAGGGGACGACCGAGAATGGGATGGATGGATGGCATCACAAACTCGATGGACATGAGTCTGAGTGAACTCCGGGAGATGGTGATGGACCCGGAGGCCTGGCTTGCTGCGATTCATGGGGTCGCAAAGAGTCGGACACGACTGAGTGACTGAACTGAACTGAAGGTCCATGGAGACATGTGGGATGCGTGGAACAAATTTCTGAAGACAATTCATATTCCAATAAGAAGAAAGGAGAGTACAGACACTAAGTAGACATTTTACAGTGTTTACTACACACATATAGATAAATGTCTCTCTGAAAGTATAAACAAAATATTCGTATACAAACATACATACCTTGAACATCTTTTATGCCATCATATAGCTCCACCTTATTCTCTTTCACTGCTTCATAATAGCTCATAGTACTATTGTACTACAATATTTAACTGAGACCCTAGTGATATGAATCCCTTTTTAAGTTATCAACTGTGTTTCCTAAATTTGGATGAGGCCTGAGTGAGAAATTTTTAAATATCTTTTATCACAAAGCTAAAGCCAAACAAAAAGCACATTCCTAGGTTAGGTATTCATGTGAAACCACCTTAGGGATTAGCACTATATGCCTGGTCCCATGAGCTTTGCATGTAACCAAATAGTAGTTAATGAAGTTTCATACACCATGTTTCTCTGTTCCTTATGAACTACAAAATGGAAATTCTTCAGTTGTGGCAAAAAGGAAAATGAGAATGGCAAAATATTTTATTTGAAAGACTTAAAGTTCCAACTGAGACCAGAATTTCTTCCCAGTAATATTTTTTAAATTAAAGTACGGTGGAATTGGATCTTAAATATTTGAAGAATATCTAACTTCCCAAATTAACTGAGTGATGTTTAATTTAATCTTTATTCAGTGTTATACTTAGCATTGGACTGTAAATTCATAAGATCAAAAACAATATTTTTCTTATTATTGCATCCCCAGAACTTAGTACAATGTTGGAAAAAAGGAGGCACTGGATAAATAATTGTTGACTGAATAAATAAATGAATAAAATAAACAGCAGTAAACAATGGCATGGAGCTTGCCTTTTATTGGGACTGATGGTATAGAAATAGTTGCATTGCAAGATCAAATATCCTAAGTGCTGTTAGAAATGATTAGTCCTATGTGACAAGTGAAATTAATAACAAATGCTGCTGCTGCTGCTAAGTCACTTCAGTCGTGTCCGACTCTGCGCGACCCCATAGACAGCAGCCTGCCAGGCTCCCCCGTCCCCAGGATTCTCCAGGCAAGAACACTGGAGTGGGTTGCCATTTCCTTCTCCAATGCATGAAAGTGAAAAGTGAAAGTGAAGTCACTCAGTCGTGTCCGACTCCTAGTGACCCTAGGGACTGCAGCCCACCAGGCTCCTTCGTCCATGGGATTTGCTGGGCAAGAGTACTGGAGTGGCTTGCCATTGCTTTCTCCACAATAGAAATGATGACTCACTAAATCTTTTAATGATCAACAGTCTTATACATCCTTCCTACATGAATATGAAAAGCCTCATGTTATGTAAATCTTTTAATGACCGACACCTACATAAATACAAAAAGCCTCATGTTATTTAGGATCATTTTAGTTGCAAGGATCTGTGATATCAGTGATTTCAAGGAAGAAGGAAAAGGAGATTTATTTAATTTGACATATATTTCATTGAGTACTGAGGTACAGAAATGACTACAAATATTATCTGGGAAGCATAGGAACAGGAAAACTGCCAGAACTAGACCTTGTTCTTTCTGTCCCTCTCAGGAACTGAACATGATGTGTGGTCCAGTCTTGTTAATCTGGACCAACCTGGTCCAGTTTAGGACCAGATTGCAGACCAATCTGGACCAGCTTTCTCTCAAAGCTCTGCCTCTGCTTCTTTGTGTTCTTAGTATATCATAACTTCAATTTCCTTGGGTTCCATTGTCTATTTATTATAACACTTGCATTGATTCTTTGCTTCCAAGTGCTAACTGATTTACACCTAGATGTCTTACTTTTAAAATACCAAATGAAATATCTCCTTTGTCAAGTTTCTGTCTTCTGTTCAGACAATAAGTAACTAGTCACCCAATATATAGACTAAATTGAGGGCAATTTGTGGCTCAGGGTCATGTGGCATGTGACCTTGCAGAAGGGGTGTAAATAATTGCAGATTCCTGAGAGGAAACCATGGAAAAGTGGACAGGCACAAAATAGATCTAGTGCAAACACTTATTAATACTTATCAGCTATCTTTTTAAGATTAAAAGTTAAATACAGGATTAAAAATAATTCATTTTTTCTTTATAACACTGAATCATTCCATGTATCCTGGTGTATTTTCCTCAGTCTACTTTTCTGCATATATTTCCAATACTGTGTACTGTTTACATTTTTTTGAGGGGTGGGGGAAAGAGATGGGATCTCACACTGTAATTTTGATAGATCTCCCATTTTCCTTATTTATACCACTTACTCTCTTTAGGAAAACAACATTGATTTAAATGACTATGTAATATTCTTTTCTAGAATTCATCATCTTTATTTACTCCCCCTGCTCTCAATTACTGCCAAGAGATTACTGCCAAGAGATCTGTAGACCTAATGATACTGCAGCAAATATCCTTTTACCTAAATGTCTCTTCATATTCTGATTAGGTCCTTAGGTTAGATTCCTAGAAATGAAATTACTGGATATATTGACTTGAACATTTAAAAGGTTATTGAAATTTATTGCCAAATTGCTTTTAAAAGTTTGTGTTGACTTTTACTCTCAGTAATTGTATAAGAAGCTATCATTTATTTCTCATTAATTATCCCTAGCGTGGGGCTAATGATCGTTCCTATGAAGTTGAAAGACAGGATTTCTAAATAATAGAAGAGTGGGCTGTTAATGCTTGAAGTATTGAAATCTAGAATCAAATGAGTATATATTTCCTCTTATGGAGCTGCTTTCTGATTTGTAATAGTCTAGGCAAATGACATAAACTAAATTGTGTTACAGTTTTAATAGCATAGGATATTGGACCATAAACCATCAATATAACCCTCCGCATTTTAAAATTAATTCATTTATTTGGTCTGTTATTTTTTTGTTCTCAAAAATTTCAGACGTCATCTGTAAGCTTAGGTTGTGCTCAGATGGTTCTGATGGTAAAGCGTCTGGTGGCTCAGATGGTAAAGCATCTGCCCGCAATGCGGGAGACCCAGGTTCGATCCCTGCATTGGGAAGATTCCCTGGAGAAGGAAATGGCAACCCACTCAGTACTCTTGCCTGGAAAATTCCATGGACAGAGGAGCCTGGTAGGCTACGGCCCATGGGATCACAAAGAGTCGGTCACAACTGAGCAACTTCCCTTTCTATTTGTTCTGTTATTTTTTTGTTCTCAAAAATATCAGATAGCAACTGTAAGCTTAGGTTGTGCTAGGCACTAGGGACAAAAATATGAATAAAAGGTCTTTTCATACCCCCAAACCCCAAGATGGTAGAAAGACATGGAAACAATCTATTACAATGCAATATTTTAAAAGATATGAAAGAAGAAAATACACAGAGCTGCGGGTTCCACAAGGAAGAGGTGGCTAACTCTGCAACAAGAAACAAGCAAGGGAGGTTTCACAGGGAAAATGATAATACTTTGATATTAACACTGAAATACTAAGCAAACCATGAACAGGTTAAGCTTACAGGTGGAGAAGAGAAAAAAAAGGAAATAGATTTGGGTAGTGAAGCTTCTCTTATATAGTTCTAAATTTACCTTGAAAGCAAAAACAAGCCACTGAAGGCTAGAGAAAATTAGAGGTCATTGGACTGATCCAGGGAAAGATGAAGAGTTGCTGATAATGCTGAGTCCCTGGGGAACAGTGTAGAGAACTTGGTGATATTTGAGAGATAAAGTCAATGATGTTTATCAACCAATTAGATGTGAATTTCAGAGAAATGGAAGCTGAGTTCTTTCAGTGGATTTTTTAGTACATGGTGGATCTGCGGATATATGTCAGAGTCAGAGTCAGTTTGAGCTCTATTAAGTTTGAAAAGAATGAAAAATATGAATTTGCATATATAAAATTGGAATTTTATAAATAAGTGAAAACTGATGATTAAAATTTGAGAGTTAAGAGCATATAAATAGGTCATAAGTCATATCTGAAATTATCAACAGGGGAGAGTATAAAAGGTAAGAAGAATGTAGGGTATAAAATGGAACCCTAGGAACAATGATTGTCTTTAGAATTGTATGGGAGAAAGGAGCAAATAAAGGAGACCAAATCCATGTTTTCTAAAGGCTCAGTGCTATTCAAGAAAAGAGTAAGTGCTTTAGAAGCTCAGAAGAGAAGGAATGGACAACTTTATCAAACACAGCAGAGAGATCAGGTAAAATAAAGGCTAAAATTGCCCAGAGTACTTTGTAACTGAAGGTCACCATAGACCTCGGCCATTTACAGTGGCTTTTGTGGAGGTGTAAATCATATTGTGGTATAAAAAGTAGAGAATGGTAGTGGAGCATTAGCTAAAATATAGACTACTATCTTCAGAATTTGATAGTGATGTAAAGACTATACATAATCATAATCATAAGAGATTTCATAGTGGAATGAAGTTATGAATAGCAAAGTCTCTGAGAATGGAGAATTTGAAGATAAAAGAAGAGGATATTTAGTGATCAGAAATAGACTAGAAAGAGTCTCATGATCCACTGATTTAACTTAAAATGACAGAAGTAAGAGCATATTTTGATTCAATATTGCAGCTATATGTTTTCAATCATTTTTAAAATTCTTATACAACTTTTAAAGATTACTTTTCGTTTACAATTATTACAAAATATTGGCTATATTCCCTATGTTGTACAATACTTCTTGAGCTATCTTATATTCAACAGTTTTTATCTCCCACGCCCTGACCTCAATCCCTGTTTCCCCACAGATAACTACTAGTTTGTTCTCTATTTATGTGAATCCACTTCTTTTTTGTTATATTCACTAGTGTGTTGCATTTTTTAGATTCCATATATAAGTGATATCATATAGTATTTGTCTTCCTCTGACTAATTTCATTTGGCATAATGGCCTCCAAGTCCATCTCTGTTGCTGCAAATGGCAAAATTGTGTGTCTTTTTGTGGCTGAGGAGTATTCCATTTTGTGTGAGTGTGTGTATGTACATGTATAAATATATATATATATATATATATATAGTATGTATATGTAATATATACCTATACACACACACATACACACATATATATATACAGACATCTTCTTTATCCATTCATATATTGATGAGATTTACATTATTTCTGTCTCTTGGCAGCTATATCTGTTTAAAATTTTACATAATTGGGATTAAGTGCTTATACAGTATATTTGGTTTATAAAATGAGTATTCCTAATTCACAGATATAAACATCTGGATTTCAACTTGTGATCAGAGTCAATATGTCCAAACCATTTGACAGATTCCATTAATGTGCACTTTGTTAATTTCAAACAATATGGCCATGGCCTAGAAAAAATATAGAAAGACATTTAAACAATAAACAAATAGGTAAATAAATAAAACATAAAAAGACACAATACTCAGTTGGATAGAACTGTCTACACAGTTGAAGCCTGGAAAACCAGTAGACTGTTAAATCTATGAGTGGAGAAACTCTATCTTCTTCATTACTTTATCTCCAGGACCTCACACAATTCCTAGTACATACTAAACATAATAGAGTGCATTGTGTAGGTGAGTTTTAGGAGCATCAGACTGGAGAGATTATCAAAGTCATGGAAAACTGATTTTATTATCTGTTTGTGCAACTCAGCAGAGAACTAGACAAGACATTTAGAAGTCTTGACTCTATATTTGATTTCCCAAAGCAAGTTGATACTGGAGAAAAGATAATCTTTTCATATATATAATCACTCATATGTTTCCTCTGCTTTTCTATATGTGCTTCCTATATGTTCTATAATCATCAATCTATTACCCCTTGTTTTCTCTCCCTATTTTTCTTCCTTCTTTCCTTACTAGTGGACTCTTGGCATTTATTTTTGGCTATTTTTACCTGAAGGAAAGTAATAGCCTCCTAACTGGTATCCTTCTACTGTAACATCTAAAGAACCACTAGTGTCATCTTTCCAAATTGAAACTGATGGCCTGCTCTAAAAATGTAATGGCTCCATATTGCTCTCAGAAACAAGTTCAAAATTCTATGAGGTTTTTTAAGTCCATGCTTAGTCTGGCCATACCTGACTCCTAGTTATTAGCTCACGTCCCTTTCTCTCTCCCTCATTGTGTTGTTCTACTGTTGCTATGTCTCTTTCCAACTAGAGTCTTTGGGCCAGCAGTGCCAGAAATGATCTTTCCAACCCAGTTCCCCTTTTCTTGCAACTAGCTGGTGCTGGCTACAAAAACCACAGCTGTTTTCCTAGTTCAACTTGTTCACGACAGGCTGTGTTCTTTGTAACAAATATCATATAGTTAATAAACTTTTCCCCCCTTTCTTTCTCTAAGGAATATATATTCCACAAGGTCAGAGATTTATCCATTTGTTTATATCTATGTTCCCATTGTCTGATACACTCACTGAATGTAATTGGAAAAATAATTGAAATGATGAATATTGAGAAAAAATGTTAATTATCTCTCACAATTAGTACAATTTTTAAGTGATTTTTAAGGATAAGTATCTGGGTCCATAATACAGAGAAAAAATCCAATTCTTTTTCAGTCTTCTACACGTGCAAGTCTGATGGTCAATATTGTGGTGAGAAAGTTATGAATATGAAACTTTGATTAACTTAAGTTCTCAATGTTCTCAAGTTAATGATCTTTCAAGGGTTTATGTTAATTAAAGAACAAATTTTAACTCAATATTGGCATCTGTCTCCATTTAATGTAAAACAATCACAGGTTTTTTCCACTGTATTATATAGCTTATATAATCTAGCATAAATTCCCAGAATTAAATATTTATAAATTCACAATTTTGATACTGAATAATAATTTATTTTTCCTAGATTTACCTTTTATTTATCATTCATTTTTTATCATGAAGTATAGTTTATTTCCAATGTTTGTGTTAGTTTCATGTGTATAACAAAGTAATTCAGGTATCTTTTTCAGATTCTTTTCCATCATAGGTTATTGCAAAACACTGAGTATAGTTCTCTGTGTTATACAGTAGGTCCTTGTTAGTTACCTGTAATTATTTATTTTTTGATGACTAAAAGTTTTAATCAGCCTCTGGACCCACAATCTGGATGTCAGAAACTGCAAACCATGTTATACTAAATAATCAAGAAAATAAAGAAATTGAATGTTACTTTCAACAATGAGAGAAGGACCAACAAAAGAATTTTTTTGGTAAATATCAATGAACCAGAAATCAACTACTTTTGAAGATCCCACTCTCCTAATATTTTTTGTTGTGGTTGTGGCAAAATAAATGCAAAATAAAATTTACCATTTTATCCTCAAATGTCAAGGTTAAATAAAGATGTAACATACATGGCAGAGACTACTTTGCTGTTCTCCAGATCTGTGTTTTCTATCCTTGTACTTAAAGCTATCCTTTATTTACAGCTATGCTATTAGTTTGGTGTGGCCATATGGCTCGATCGTAGCTCTTGTAATGAGGTCTGAGCAGAAGTTAACATTCTCCCCATTCACACTTGCTCTATAAAATACTTCCATCAAAAGTTCCTCCATGCTTTTTGCTCATATAGTGGTTGAATGACAGGACTGAAAGGCCATAGAGGAGAATAAACTCACAGGAGGAAAAGATGCTGGTTTCCTGAATGATCACTTGGAAGGTGAACTGACAGAATGGAGCATTTAATGCCATCACTAATTGTGGTATGGAATTAGGAATTTTGATGGTCACAGATATAGAATCCAGTATTATCCTAACAAATACTATGTGCTCTCCATAGCAGATACAAATATGGACTGCTAGACTTTCCAGGTATTGAACTAGCAAAACATATAAGAGGTGCCTTTCTTTTGTTTGCTTTCCTCTTAAGTGACTAGTTTCTGGAAGTTGATAGTAGCATTTGAGGAGACAAATAAAATGACCTGATATTACTAATAGCAGGAAGAAAGGCTGGGATGAGCAGCACATCCTTTAGGGGATGGCATAATTCCCTACAGAATGCCTGAGGCTGACCTGAGTTCACATCAGAATGTAATGATGGTTGCCACAGCAACGGGGTGGTAGCACTTATTTCTGTTGAAAACATCTGAAGCACGTGATGCACCTTTTACACAGCAAATGCTCTACTTAGAAGTCATTTGCCCAGATTCTCTATCCTAAACTGCTACGATCCCCTGTTGAGCTCCACTCCTTACTATAAAGAGCAAAGGGCCTCATCTCATATTTCCAATGTGACTGTTCACTCCATTTTCAGCTTATCAGAAAGACTAGAGGGGAACACAGAAGGATTCCTTTGACTGGGGAGGACGTGAACCATAAAGGTGATAAGGTACAAACTGTTCCCTGTGAGAAGAAGGAAGGACTTCCTTCTTAATCACTATACATGGATGTGTCTGATAGTGAGCCCTACTAGAGTAACTTAACAGACAATATAGTTCTGCTTTCTCTTCTGAAAGAGTTAAAACAATACTCTTAGGAAGATCTGGGGGATGGGGAGATCTCTGGATTAATGAAGCTCACCTAAAACGACTTGTAAAAGCAGCTGGATTAGCAGAGAAATTACTCTCTTGTTTAAAATATGTCAGTGGCTCCATGTTGGGATACCAGACATGGAACAACAAACTGGTTCCAAATTGGGAAAGGAGTATGTCAGGGCTATATATTGTCACCCTGCTTATTTAAGTTGTATGCAGAGCATATGATGCGAAATGCCAGGCTGGATGAAGCACAAGCTGGAATCAAGATGGCTGGGAGAAATAACAATAACTTCAGATACACAAATGACATCACCCTTATGGCAGAAAGCAAAGAGGAACTAAAGAGCCTCTTGATGAAAATGAAACAGAGTGAAAAAGCTGGCTTAAAGCTCAACATTCAAAAAACTAAGATCATGACTTCCAGTCCCATCACTTTATGGCAAATAAATAGGGAAACAATGGAAACAGTGACAGACTTTAGTATAGGGGGCTCCAAAATCACTGTAGATGGTGACATCAGCCATGAAATTAAATGACACTTACTCCTTGGAAGAAAAGCTATGACCAACCTAGACAGTATATTAAAAAACAGAGACATTACTTTGCTGACAAAGGTCTGTCTAGTCAAAGCTGTGGTTTTTCCAACAGTCATGTATGGATGTGAGAGTTGGACCATAAAGAAGACTGAGGGCTGAAGAAGTGCGGCTTTTGAACTATGGTGTTGGAGAAGACTCTTGAGAGTGCCCTGGACTCCAAGGAAATCAAACCAGTCAATCCTAAAGGAAATGAACACTCACTACCTCCTGATGTGAAGAATTAACTTATTGGAAATGACCCTGATGCTGGGAAAGATTGAAGGCAGGAGGAGAAGGGGATGACAGAGGATGGGTTGGTTGGATGGCATCACCGACTTGATGAACATCAGTGTGGGCAAGCTCTGGGAGTTGGTGATGGACAGGGAAGCCTGGGGTGCTGCAGTCCGTGTGGTCACAAAGAGTTGGACACGGCTGAGTGACTGAACTGAATTGAACTGATGTTGGGATAAATGTTTAAATTCTTAAGAAGCTACTAATGCCTGAATCATCATGCCCTTACTCTCTTCTACATACCCATCTCAGAACAACCTTCTCATCTCTATCTTTACTTCAGCTTTCTTTCTTGCAATTTTATAAATCACCATGTTTACTTGCATCTTATAACATATTCATTTGCTGTTTGTACTGCATAGAATGTTCACTGTGGGACCACAGTTTTTTTTAGTTAAATACATCTCATTCATTAGAATAGCACTGAGACAGTGCTACCCTCAAGCTTTCCTTGTCTCCTCAACTAAGTTGAGGATCCTTTCACATGTTTATTTTGGGTTGCATTATTTGTTTAAAATATCCTCTGGTGGGACTGTCCCTTTCTGTCTCCTCTTAGTGGAGAAGTGACAGAGAAGGCAATGGCACCCCACTCTGGTACTCTTGCCTGGAAAATTCCATGGACAGAGGAGCCTGGTAGGCTGCAGTCCATGGGGTCGCGAAGAGTCGGACATGACTGAGCAAATTCACTTTCACTTTTCACTTTCATGCATTGGAGACAGAAATGGCAACCCACTCCAGTATTCTTGCCTGGAGAATCCTAGGGACGGGGGAGCCTGGTGGGCTGCTGTCTCTGGGGTCGCACAGAGTTGGACACGACTGAAGCAACTTAGCAGCAGCAGCAGTGGAGAAGGGTATTTCCTTCTTCATTAATGCATGATTTTACTATGAGGCTCCCTGGTGGCTCAGCTGGTTAAGAATCCACCTGCAATGAAGGAGACCTGGGTTCAATCCCTGGGTTGGGAAGATCCCCTGGAGAAGGGAAATGCTAAGCACTCAAGTATTCTGTCCTGGAGAATTCCATGGACTGCACAGTCCATGGGGTCACAAAAGAGTTGGACACAACTGACCAACTTTCACTTTCACTTTGCTTTCTACAATGAAATGAAAGTGAAAGTGATAATATGTTCATGAAGAGGCCTCAAGGCTGGTATAGCTAAGATAGGAAATGATAGTTTCTTCTGGATTCCAGAAAGAAAGCATGTGGAGGAGAGTTGCAACTGACCCACAAGGAATAACATGAGCAATAAATAAGTTATTAAACCTTTATCATTGTGTAAGTCACAGAGACTTGGAATATGTCTGTTATTTGAACATAATGTAGCAAAAGCTGACTGTCATATTTCACTTTTTTTAAATAAGAGGAAGTATAGCAAAATAATATTAAACAGGCTGTAAATTCAAACTCCTATATTCAATGTCCATTCTGCCACTTGATGCTTTGTGTTTTTAAACATCACAATTAATGTCTTTGGCCTCTGTTACTTTACTTGTGAAATGGAGAAGATACTAGTATATACTTCATAAGGTAGTGGTCAGGATTAAATGAGTTAATATTATTAAGATTCAGTTCAGTTCAGTTCAGTCGCTCAGTCATGTCTGACTCTTTGCGACCTCATGAACTGTAGCATGCCAGGCCTCCCTGTCCATCACCAACTCCCGGAGTCCACTCAAACCCATGTCCATCGAGTTGATGATGCCATCCAACCATCTCATCCTCTGTCGCCCCCTTTTCCTCCTGCCCCCAATCCCTCCCAGAATCAGAGTCTTTTCCAATAAGTCAACACTTCGCATGAGGTGGCCAAAGTACTGGAGTTTCAGCTTAGCATCAGTCCTTCCAAAGAACACCCAGGGCTGATCTCCTTTAGAATGGACTGGTTGGATCTCCTTGCAGTCCATGGGACTCTCAAGAGTCTTCTCCAACACCACAGTTCAAAAGCATCAATTATTCAGTGCTCAGCTTTCTTCACAGTCCAACTCTCACATCCATACATGACCACTGGAAAAACCATAGCCTTGACTAGACGGACCTTTGTTGGTAAAATAATGTCTCTGCTTTTGAATATGCTACCTAGGTTGGTCATAACTTTCCTTCCAAGGAGTAAGAGTCTTTTAATTTTATTGCTGCAATCACCATCTGCAGTGATTTTGGAGCCCAGAAAAATAAAATCAGCCACTGTTTCCACTGTTTCCCCATCTATCAATATTACCTTCTCCAAATTAAATATTACACCAGTGCCTAAAAGAGAACAAGCCCTCCACAAGTGGTATTATTAGTATTCATAGGACTTAGCAAATTTTTCAATCACAGATTCTCTATGATTATTTGATTAAAGTCTGTTTCCCCTATTAGACTGTTTGAATCCTGAGAGCAGAAACCTCACCAACTTGATTCACTTTTATCTCAGCAGTGAATAGCATAAACTTATGCACATAATGAGCACCTGACAAATATTTGTTCTATAATGAATTTTTAAAAATGAATGAATAAAAATAATAGCTCAAAGCTAACACCAGTCACTATATTGAAAGGAAGAAAAGATAAATACTATTAATATTTTAAATTACTTGTAAGATGAACAATATTTCAAGCAATTCCAGCTTTGTCCACTGAAATTATATAAAATCTATACTGATGGAAAAACCATATTTTTTTGGATGAAATTTGCAGGATAAGATTTCCTATGGTAGATTGCACTGCTGCTATTACAAAGGTCATAACTGTGTGAAATATGGGAAGGTTGTCATTTGTTTACATGTTTCTCAAAAAAAAAATACTTCAACAATGACCCATCTAATTATTTGATTTTATGATGAATAAAGTCAGTTCTAATGTCTACATATAATGCCTGTTTTCATATTCTTTCACTGCCCCTTTCTGCCTCTCTTAGAAGACATTGCCTAGTACCCCATGTTGGCCATCATTTTTGTAACATCCGATGTGACTGCAACTTCATGTCCATCCATCTCTGAAAACAGGTCTCTATTTTTTTAGGTACTTTGCTTTCCATTTCAACATTGTGTACCAGGCAATGTCCTGTCACAGAGGCTTGAAATTCAAAAATTAGATTGTATGCCATAAGATACATGACTGGACTGGTAAATTAAATTGGACTCTGATGTAGATGAGTAACCTGGGAGAAAAGACTGGGATACAAATGTAAGGCTTAGTGAAATTAGACTTTGGAAGGTAGGATGAGCACTCCATGAGAACAGAGCTGGCAGCAAGACTCTTGGTATTGAGAGGTATGTGTGAGCCAGTGAACCAGTGAAACACTGGTCTGTTGTTAATAATCCTGGAATGAACATGAGAGGGTAGACATCTCTTTGAAATCTTGATTTCATTTCCTTTAGATTTACATATATACAGAAGCAGGATTGCTGGGTCACATGGCAGTTCTATTTTTAGTTTTTTTGAGAAACCTCATACTGGTTTACATAGTGGCTATACCAATTTACATTCCTTCCAAGAGGGCCCTTTTCCCCCGATATCCTTACCAACCCTTTTTCATAACAAACAGGTATGAGGTGGTATCTCATTGTGGTTTTGATTTCCATTTCCCTAATGAT